>NC_092225.1:12115501-12253001 GCF_036320965.1 Panulirus ornatus
GCAGGCTTGGGTTTGCTGTAGGCAACGGATGGGGAATTTATTGAAAGATAAGGATGGTGGGTGGGCAAGGGGATTTCAGGTGCGGTGAGTGAGTGTCGGGTCGGGTCGGGTCGGGTATGCAAAGCAAAATGAACAAATGGTTGTAAAGAAAGACGCTGGATGTGTGGGAAGAGTGAGTAGATGATGGGAGAATTTTGGGGAAGAAAGCGGGAATAGGTGAGTGGGTGTAAGGCAAGGGAAAGAGAGTCATATGTGCTTGATCATAGCGCAACGAGAGAGAGAGAGAGAGAGAGAGAGAGAGAGAGAGAGAGAGAGAGAGAGAGAGAGAGAGAGAGAGAGAGAGAGAGAGAGAATGATGGAACGAGTACAGACCGAGCAGATGTAGTGCAATATTAGTGTGAGATGATGTTAGGCAAGGATGAATGGGCCTTAAGGTAACTGGGTGAATGATGGAGGCTTCAGTCACATCATGGCCGGAACTTAATTGAAATATGAAAAATTTGCTGAAAGGGGAAAAATGAGCGACAAGGAGGAGTATTCACGAATTTTGGTGAAAGAGAAGGACCTGTCTTTTAAAAATTGCCAGGTCATAGTTACTGAGAAAGACATGAGAGGGTAGAGAGTTTCAAAGCCTCGAGGTGTAGGAAAAGAAAGTTATCAACACGGCCCACTCTTGAGTTACCAACGGCCATACGATAATCATGTGACGTAGTAGCTTGCCAAGTATTATCTTTTCTAGCTAATGATGGAAGAAGCACACAAGCTGCCATCTCTCGGGAGCATAGACTAAGATTGTACCCAAATATGAGGGAGAGTGAGCGAATATTGCGGCGTAGGGCAAGTGGGTCAAGTTATTCTCAACAAGCAACAAAGTATCATCCGAAAACAGATTTGCCCCTAGCCACCATATCTCACTGCCACACTCTGTCTCTGCCCACTTTTTCCTTAGTTTTGCTACGTAGGGAATATGGCGTAAAATAAAGATGAACTGTAGTAAGACAAGGGCTATTGGCCGAAGGTCACGTATTGGTACGTAAGGAAGGAGGACTGGGATTTGGGTAGGGTTATAAGAAGGAAAAATAAGATTGGTATGAGGCTAAAAGGTAAAGATGTTGTACGGGAGGCTTCTGCGAAATTAGATTTGTTAAGTTAGTCACTCCTCCATTCATGTTGATAACCTGTTATGTTAGTCACCCCTGAATCTATAGTCATGTTTTCTTTCATTAATTTGTTTGGTTTGCTTAAGTACGATTACCCAAAACCCACGGCTTAGACGCAAGGTTAGTTTTTAGTTCAGGTCTAGTATTGTGATCATAATCCTACTCCAGTTTTTTGTGTCATACTGTGACATAGTATTGTACATTATTGTTCAAGTTCTAACTTTACATATTACTGTTGTCCGCATATTGCAAATGTATATCATATTTGCCTGAGATGCTGATATTTGAATGTGTTTTTCAGGCTTTTAGTTCACCTGTTCATGTGAAACTTACATACATAATCTTAAGTTTATTACAGTTTTATGCTCTAGTTTGGTGCCTGATAAGCCTTGTGGAATTATTGTAGGTCATGGATAATGTATGAAGGAAACTCCGAAGCGTCTAATCAGTCCGTAATCAATGGACCGGTTGACTGGACAGTGTGTCTCCTGCTTCTAACATGACTATGAAATTTCTCAGGTTTCTTTTGCTATTTCCAGCAATAAATGTTTCAAAATGATGTTTTGTTTTCACATTTTTCTTTGTAGATTGAAGTAAGCCTGTTGTCATGTCTTGCCTTCAGTAAGCTTCTCTTGTGTTGTTTTCTTGAGCAACAGGTGGTTCTTTGTTTCACTGTTCTACCGTTTTGGTTTAGCATTGGAGAATGAGGGTTTGCTACGTATTAACACACATGTACTCATTACTGTTTTACATAACTTACTGAACGTTTTCCAAACTATAATGTTTTTCATTTTTGACATCGTCCCACCTCATTCTGTCAAAAGCAGTGCTAAGTTCATTAAAAGATACGGGTCTAAAATCTTTTAATTTTCTTACAACTACCGTGTTGTTCAGCACTACAAGAAATGCTGGAAGCTGTCTCAAAAGTTGTTAAGCAGTTTGGTGACAGTTATATTCATCAAACTCTTCTCCACAACGGTATTATTTACATGGTCCTTGTTTGTAGCTATAACAATGTCTAATATATTCACTTCTCAAGTAGGTTCTTATCGAATTGTTTTAGGCCATCAAGCAGGTTCATGGACGTCGTACAGTCCATGTCTAGGGATACGGGAATAAGATCCTCCCCACTTCATTGCTGGTATACATCTTCCGTTATAATCAAATCGTGTTCATTGCAAATTTTTGCTAACTGTTCCGTAGAGCCTTTGGTCTTCCTCGGGTGTATGTGCGAAGAGTCCTTTAAACCAATGCTATTGTTATTTTCTGGGAAACTTATCTTTTAGTGCCATAGAAATTGCATCGATGTTATCAGCAGCCAGAACGTTTTCCAGCACAGGAATAACTTTAACAGCTTGTTACGACCACTGTCTCCGTTTTCCTTTATCGCTGCTAAATCGAGTGTGTCCGAGCGCTGCATATTTGGTGAGGGAATCTTTATCTGTAACATCTACCCAAGACTCCGAGATGCCATATATCGCATTGATATATATATATATATATATATATACAGCATTAATGGGATGGCCGTGATTAGGGGCTCAGCTGCCCATGCCGTCTCAGCTAACATAAAAAAAAGGAGGCCGCGGAAATGGGCAACATTAAATCATAAAATATAATGCTGCCGCAAGTTTACGAACTTAAACTCCCTTCCGTAAATGAAGATTGTCTAATCGATCATTAAGAGTGAACGCCTGTCTATCTCAGTGTGTGATGAAGAGTGAATGAGAAAAACTGTTGAAGGTTCATTGGGCCCAGAAGGATGTCTTGTGAAGGATGAATGGGGTCCACTGGGGTATATGGTGAAGTGTGAGAGAGTAAAGGATGGGATATTTAACAGTGAGTGAATTTAGGGTGATGAACGGCGACAAGTGAGTGGGTGTGTGTAGGTGTATTGTAAAAGGTGAGTGGATTGAAGATGGTGTCGTGGTATGCAACTCGGGTGCAGTGTGATGTATCGTGAGGGGTAGGTGAATTTAGAGGTGCTATAATGAGGAGCGTGTAAGTGTTTACGGTGAGTGTGCATTGAAGGTGAGATGAGGCAAAATAGCACATGGTGGAGGGTGAGCTGGTGTGCGGGTAAGGATAAAGGGAGGACATGGAGAGTTAAGTTACAAGGCTTCGAAAGAACGTGATCAAGTAGAGTGTAGAACGTGATCAAATAGAGTGTAAGTCAGTCATGTGTGGCTAATCACGACTGCCTGACCGAGACATAATCTGTGTCTATGTCAGTGTTCGGTGTACAGTTTCCATACTTTGCATCCCTGAAGTTCATCGTTTTCTCTGCAGTACGTCATTCTTTGCGGAACGACATTGTTTTCATTCCTTTAGGAGCGACATGGTTGAGCTTCGTGTTACCTCCTGCTTGTAGAAGACTCTCAATGTATTTATCAAATGGTTTACACATATGATAGGAATTTATAATAATAATCACGAGTGAAATGAGTTGATAAACATCATTTGCTGTGATATCCCTCACTCGAATCCAATACTGTTAACCAATTTTGAGAGTCCAGTAGTTTTACTAGACTGAAGATTAACCTTTGGCGGGGTTGTTGTGTCCCGAGTCGAGGTTCGTTTCCATCATTTTTCAGGTAGAAGCTTCAGACAGTGTTGCCAGCGTCACAGGGGCAGGAAGATCACGTCGGGAGTGGCTTGTGTAAAAATCCTGAGGGTATAGGATTTCCTCAGTTGCTGGGCCACATCACCTGAAGACCCGTTCCACACGCAGCATATCCTGGAAGGAAAGAAGAGTTCTGTAAAACTTCTCGTAAGGCTGCTACACACACACACACACACACACACACACACACACACACACACACACACACACACATCCAATAGGATCAGGTCTTAGATGTTTGGAAAGACATACTAAAACCAAGGGAAAGTGAAAGACACCACAACGGCCCACCTTCAGATTGCAAATTAGCACAAAATGATTTAATAACGCCGTACCTTGACAAATAGTACGTGATCTAGTGGACATCAGAGGCACGTAAGCAGCCAGCCCAAGGGAGCAGAAACAGAGGCATCATTTTTAGAAGTGGAGTGGAAAAGGAAACGAACTGTACGACATATAGATCAAGCTTTGAGGTAATTCTAGGGGAGTTCGTCGCCTGAAAATGCTATGGAATTTCATTCTATCGAGTAAATGCGTAAAGCAAGAGCGACCCCAGGGCTGTGAGAGCAGTCTTGCATACAGTGATTTATCGATCCGTTAATACAATAGGAGCAATGGTGCAGAAGACAAGAATCTTCGGCATCCGAGTTTCTTAGAGGTAGACTTAAGTATCTGTGTAATACAGGGCTTCAGGTATGTTCAAAATGTTGAGTGGTCGCGTTACAGAGTTAAGAGGTGGGAAAGTTGTGAGTAATAAGTGAAAGAGTAGATATTGAAAACAATGTTTAATAGACGTTTGACTTCATTAGGTTGCGTTTATCCCGCTAGGGAATCGTGTCCATATCTGTTTACAAAGGTAGCAGTGACGAGACGAAACATGCGATCGAAGAAGAGAAAGTGGTGCGGATTAGCAGTGTCGTAAGCAGACGAGTTCATTAGTCTTTTACTGGATTAATGAAATAGATAGTAAAATGGAGGAAGAGTTCTGGGAGAGAAAAGAACCCAGAAAGACATTGATGTCGCCAGGGAAAGCGCGAGAAGCTGTTCCATCAACAGTGCATATGCAGCACAGTAGCTCCCCTGCCTTAGGTAACCGAATATCCCTGCCTTTGCCAGCCTGGAGACATGAGACTCGGGGCCTTAGTTCTGCAAAGTATCTTCATACAGAACAAACGTACAACGGTATGTAGGGGAGAGAAAAAAAATGGGTAGATATATTTCAGTGCAATAATGTTGGTAAGTGTTAATGATTTCTATACAAATACTGATGATATTTGCAGTGTTTGGGATGAGAGTTATCTTGAGGTAGCTTGGGGTTGATACGGATTTGGTGCATAACTGCAGGTTGAGGATAGGGAAATCAAAGAAGACAGGTTATCATGTTGAGATCTGTTTGATGAGGTGCTCGTGCAGGTTAAAGAGAGTAGGGAAGATAATCGTGTTAGTAATGTGATGTTGCTGACGTGTTTATCCTACGACATTCGTCGTCCTTAGTGACCCCTTGAAGATTGGTGATTGAAAAAGCCTTAGGGGGAGGCTAGGGGCATAGTTAGACAGTAGGGTGTGGGATGCAGGTGGATGAAAAGCCAAGCTGTATGATTATGGTCTTGATGAGTGTTGGCGACGCAGCCATTGGTAATCCAGGTTCGAATCTTCGACGCGACATTCTGCACACAGCCAACCCAGCTCTTCATCCTCTCTCGGGACTGGTCGATCAATGGGTAGCCAGCTTAGGATGGTGTGTGTGTGTGTGTGTGTGTGTGTGTGTGTGTGGTGGGTGTGCATACACATAAATGGAAAGCTGTGATACAAGTTTTAAGAAACTTAGTAACACGAGTGCAAAGCTCTCTTTAAGTAACACAGAAACAGTAACTCCACACAGTAACTCGCACATATGTGTGTATGTTTTCATCCGACCGTCAAACGTGTTGTGACGTGGGTAGTTCCAGCTTCCTGAACTGTTGTTAGGAATCCCTTGGGAACAAGTCATCCTCGGCGACCACCAAACTATCAAAAGCTTTCGCACATCAGGTCCTGCTCTGTAAGAACAAAAGATAAACAAAGATAGTCATCTACAAACCCCGGAATCGTCCTTTTACTCAACCCTTTTATTGTCTGTCTCCAATAAACTTTTTCATTTTCTCCTGCCCATGTTCCCCACCCTCCATCTGCATCCTCGCCGTACAGGATATTGCTACCACCTCCTCGGCCAATTCGATCGTCCTGTCTTCCCTTTACTGGCCTCCCTAACCAGCCCGTCCTATTAAGTTTCCTTCCCCCAGCCTCCCAGCAGCCCTCTCACAAGTCTTCCCCTTCGGCTTTTCTTACCTGCGTCTCACCGGCATCATCTACCTGACACCACTGCCAAATTACTTCTCCCTCTAATGGAATCTACATTTACCTGCCGCTGGAAGTAGTGCACCTTAGGCTGCAGGAGCCTTTAGAAAGGGTCTTGGGTGACATTCTCCTCAAACCCTTACCATCAACCTTCTCCACTACCTCAAGTTCCTCTACCGCCTTCCCCACCTGCCACTTATATTTCGACAACAACCGTCTTCCACTGACCTCTTCCACTAGCTTCCTAAGTATAATGATGAACACTTACTCTCTGGTGTGTTGGTAGTAGGTGACAGGCAGCCATCGACCAGGGAGGTTCTATCTCTACGACCAGCTTGAGCTTCGAGAGGGTTAGAGATGGTTTAGCAGCGGTTGTCAAGTTTTACTCCTTTGGCCCGGATTGCTGTCTTCGCTTCCTGCCTCACACCCATGTGGTTTGCTGGCATTCACGACACAAACTTACAGTCTCACCATCTCACCTAAAATCATATAACTCCTACGACTCGTTCTTTGTAATCGTAAATTTTCCTTTCGTGAGCGCTGCGCGCTAGCCCTGCCGTAACTAAGTACTATTTTCCCTAACTTGTCTGCAGAAGCAGCGCTGTCATAAGCGTTTCCCACCAGGCCCTTCAGCCAGGGCCAATAAGAACCCCTGTCAACCTCTCATATCGGAAACCCTCATCAGTCCCCTCCACCAGAGACCTCCAAGCCTTATATAGCAGCCCCCGCAACCGGCCTTCTGCTCCATCCTGAAAACAATCCTCAGTCTACCACATACAATCTTGCCCTACCTGACTCCTTCAATCTCCTCCGCCACACTCCCCTCACCATCTTCACAGTCCTCCTGCCACAACAGCCTCCTCTACCACGCTCCTCGCCAGCCTTCTTCACCACTTTCCCCCACAGTCTCATCACACCATCCTGTTCCGTCATGTTCTCCATTATCCCTCTCACACCAAGACTCGTCCACCACGTTCCCCCCTCACCATCTTGTCACACTAGACTCTTCCACCACGCTCCGCTATCGCCCTATCACCCTCCCAGTCATCCTGTCACACCAGCCTTCCCCCACTGACTTTCCGCACCACCCTCTCATGCTCCCCTCCCCTCCTCACTCTCCTTCATTCACAACACAATAAGGAGGGAATCATCGGGATGAGGATTTGGCGACAGATCAAATTGAAGAGGATATTAGGACGGCAATTGGAAAGAAATAAAATCCAACAGTTTTCCAATAAACAGAGGCTTCGTTCCCGCACTCCCCTCCCTTCCCCACCACCACCCCACCCCGCCTCCGACTGGTCCTCCCCTCACACCTCTCCAACTGGTGTTCTCCACACCACGTCCACTCGTGTACTTCCCACACACTTCCACTGATGTTCCCCCAGTACTCCTGAAGCAAAATGTGCCTCCATACCCTTCCTAGTGGTATTAACCCCAAATCATTTCCACTGGTGCGTCTTTAACACTGGGGAAGAATCTGCGTGTCTTAGGAGAAATATAGTAGCTAAAGGGAAAAAGAAAATGAGGTTTAGGAGGAACATTATATAATAAGAACTTGAGAAAAGTCAGGGAAGTTTGAGGATAAGGACTTAAGGCAAGTGGTTGAGGGATCTGAGGGATATTCTTCCTACGACCTATCGAACAATCCTCAGAAACTGGGGTAAAGAGAAAAAAATCTGTTCGTTTAAGTTTGAAATCGGAGGATTTGAGGGAGACATTCCAAGAGGTGAGGAGACATTTACAAATCGGTAAGAAATTTGAGACGTGTTAGAAATCTATAGAGTTGAGGAAGAAGTCTCCAAGGCTCCGGGAAGAGGGGAGAAACCTGGTGTGTTTAAGACGTTTATCGCTATTAGTGAGGATGAGGTTCTGGGGGAGAAGTCTAGTGGGAGTAGGGGAAGAAATTCTGATCGGCTTATAGGAGATGCATGATGGTCTAGGGGAAAATTCTGAGGGGTTGGGGATGTCCAGGAGGTCTTGGAGTGTAGGGGAGAAATATGATTGGCATCGTGTCTAAACGGGGATGGAAGGGTAAGGGGCATCGCTGGTAATATCAAACATGCTGCTGAAAATGATGGGCATATCACAGAATGTAAATTACATGAGCCAAACAGGGGTTGCTCTCGAGTAGAGACGGGCCGAGGTTAAACGAGGGAAGAATGCAATCGTGTGTGGGAGAATGCGGTCTAGTAAGGTAATGATACCGTGGCCTGTTGTGGAAAGAGGATAGAGTGTAGTTTAGCAGCGGAGGATTATTGTGGCAGATTGAATGAGGAGTATTGGAGACTGTTGTGCAATGAGGGCGATAGGATGCTCGCTACTGGATGACTTTGCCTTCATGTGTGTAAAAACTATGGAGAGAGGAGGCGGTGTCGTCTGCTGAGGTTAGGTTATGGAAAAGTGAGGTCTCGTGCAGAGGCCTGAGTAGTGGACCGCATAGCAGTGTAGTAAGAATTCTTTGTAATGAACACACATATGGTGATAGAGAGGGAAGAGTGATGATGCGAAAATATTCTGTCTGAATTTCTGAAGTAGACACTGGAGAGAATTGTAAGTTCTGTGAAAGAGGAGTACAGATGGATCCTTAAGGATTGGAATGGCTTTAGGATTGAATGGAATAATGGAATACTGGAGGAATAGTTTGGTGGGATTGTCGTTTAGTGAGGAGGTATTTGTAATGGAGTAAAACTTGTTGAGTGAAGGGATACTGAGTGCGAGCGGACTGTGGATGAGTGAACGAGGACTGCGGATGAGTAAAACATTGCCTGAGTTGAAATGGCAAATGAGGAAAAACTTTTGTGTATAAGAGAAGATTATGGCTGGGTGACAATGGACTGTGATGAATTAGGGAGAAAGGCAAGTGAGTGGAAGAACTGTACTGAGTGAGAGAGAAAAGTGGGTGAACAAGGAAGAGCTAAGACCGATTGAAGTAAAATTGTGGTTGAATACTTTTTGGAAGACTTTAGTTCTGTAATACAGGTTGTGAGTGAGGCAGGTTAATGGTTAAGTAAGGTTATTATGTACTTAGATAAGCGGAGACTATATGTGGGTAATTTGGGTCCCGAAGTGAGAGATCTAGGTTTGTACATTAGTCAACAAGCACTCTGAGTGACTAAAGATGGACCGCGGCTGAGTCAGATGGTCTAGAAGTTGAGTGAGAAACACCTGCTCTTGGGCGGAGGACGAGTGTGGTTCTTTTAGGGGAAAAGTAATTCAATCGGAGAAGGATTGAGCTTCCAGGCAGCTACATTGTAAGACGTGAGTTCTCATCTGCCTATCAGGCTACCTGTGAGGGAATCTACCGCAGCAGAAAGGAATGATTCGAGCAAAGGACGAAGTAACGTCTGATTATGCTGAAAAGAAATGGCTTGTAGGACAGATATGAAAGACTGCTTTGAAGTAGTATAACTAAAAGTGCGTGTGCGTGTGCGGTTAGAGACCAGATGTGGGATCGTGAGCTGTATGGATATGAGAGGTGGCAGGCAGCGTTCGAGGGGATGATGGTACTCTTTTACGATGGAGTTAAGGAGACTGTTAAACGAAGGAGAACAACAAGAAAGAAGGGAATTGATCTAGTGCCAGCTGGGGTCCGCAGAGTTGCCGGTATGAGATATCACTTGAGAGAATTTTATTCTTTTTTTCTGACTGTTGACGAAGTTTGAAGGTTTCACGAGAGAGTGGGATGGGGGTGGGGGGTGGGGGAGACAGTTGGAGGAAAGGGGGAAATAAAAAAGTGAAAGAGGGGGAAGAGGCAAAAGGACTCACGATAAGAGGGGAAGGGGATGGTGAAAGAATCGGAAAAGTTAAAGAGGGGAGGAAATTAGGGATGGAGGACTGGAGTGAGGCGCATACCGTATGAAGACGACGATCGGAAAAGTTGGAGGCAAGGGAGGGAGCGCTGGAGGGAGGGTAGCTGGGCTGAGGATTATAATGACGTGTTGCTCATAGGGATCAGTATGGAGAAGGGGAGGGAAAGAGAGGGGAGAAAAGAATGGCGATAAAGAAAGGGGGAAGGAACGGAATGGGGGAGGTAGAACAGAAAAGGATGGGGAACAGTATCAGTGTATTTTTTGCATGAAAGGAAAGTACTACATCATCACGCTGAAGTGTCTGTGTGTCAAACCCGACAAGGAAGGAGGGAGTTGAATGAAAGTAAAATTCCGAAATTTCCACATGAAGATTTACGTCGAGTCGGCGAATGACAAGATCCTTGTCTCATCAAAAGCAGTCTTTCGTCCTGGTGAGAACGTGTGTTATGGTCTACAGAAATCACTTGAGATTTGATCGGCAAAGAAACGATCTCTGGCACCATCTAAAGAATCTGTCTTGAATAGAATCTAAGACGTACAGGATAGAGTGATGTCATTTGAAAAGAATTTTTTCTTAGGAATGATGAAGAGGCTCCAAGATTACGTGAAATTTAGATATAGATGATTGCATCAGACCAGCAAACACGAAAGGATTTTTTTTCCTTTAACAAAAGAGGTTTCACATTCTACTTATAATATTATTACCGCGTTCCAGGTTTGGTGTGAACAATGAGACATGGAGAGTCGATTCATGGCTCGGCGTGTGCAGCGAAGCGAAGCTGCAAACTTTTTGCTCCGCTGAAAATCAGCATTGCTGGAAAACAGACAATTGGAAAACAAATCGTACAGGAAAAAAAGAAAACGTGTAATGGTCTTCATTAGAAACTGATATGCATACTAATTGAGATAGATAGATAGATTAATAGATAGATAGATTAATAGATAGATAGATAGAGATAAATAGAAAGATAGATAGATAGATAGAGAGAGAGAGAGAGAGAGAGAGAGAGAGAGAGAGAGAGAGAGAGAGAGAGAGAGGCGGCAATATGACTTAATGAAGGGGTCGCTGCCGGATGCGAGAATTGGCTGATCACATGCTTGCCTCTACAGCATCAACCTCCTCAGAGATGCCCTTAGAGGAGAATGAGGGACAGACCAATCCGTGTTAACTATGACCCGTGAGGGTGCGGGCCTCTCCCGCACCCTCTGACGTCAGGTAATGTGACGGGGAATCTCACAGACCACACAAAGATGTCAAAAAAGACGTGTGGAACGTGAAATGATACAGGGGCCACCTCTCTGCTGAACCTGAATAGGATATTCTTTTTTCTCTCACTTTATAACATTAACCCATGATATACATTCAACAAAATGAAGTAAGCTTTTCTTTTTTTTTTGATTGGTGGCTTAATATTCTCGCAAAATACTGTGAACGTCGTCTGACTGACATCTTAACTATTTTGTTCGCAGACGAACGGATGGAGACAAGAAGACGCTCAGAAATAATACTTCAGTCCATATTGAGACTTGAGAAACTGGAAGTTATTTACAGGATAGTCACTGCATAGTGTGAGCACAGTTATGTGTTTGCCATACTGGGTGTCAAAGTAATTATTCGAATGTATTTCAAAACGTCAATCTCCAAGTACTTACATACTAATGTATTTTCATCTACAAAGATAGAATGTCAAACAACGAAGATATATATCGGAAGCTATTCTTACTGCCGATTAATAAGAGATAAGATAAGAGATAGAGGATAGGGGAGAAAGAATACTTCCCACGTACTCCCTGCTTGTCGTAGAAGGCGACTAAAAGGGAAGGGAGCGAGGGGCTGGAAATCCTCCCCTCCCGTTTATAATTTTCCAAAAGAAGGAACGGAGAGGTGGGCCAAAAGAGGATATGCCATCTAAGGCTCACTCCTCTATTCTTAACGCTACCTCGCTGACGCGGAATAAGGCGAATATGTATGGGGAAAAAAAAAAAAAAAAAAAAAAAAAAATATATATATATATATATATATATATATATATATATATATATATATATATATATATATATATATATATATATATATATATAGGAGGTAAATAGGGTGCGTAAGACAAGGGAGCAAATGGGAACTTCAGTGAAGGGCGCAAATGGGGAGGTGATAACAAGTAGTGGTGATGTGAGAAGGAGATGGAATGAGTATTTTGAAGGTTTGTTGAATGTGTCTGATGACAGAGTGG
The DNA here is from genome assembly GCF_036320965.1 of Panulirus ornatus. NCBI lineage: Eukaryota > Metazoa > Arthropoda > Malacostraca > Decapoda > Palinuridae > Panulirus > Panulirus ornatus. Next base: position 12,127,665 of record NC_092225.1, read on the forward strand.
CAGATATAGGGTGTTTGGGTCGAGGTGGTGTGCAAAGTGAGAGGGTTAGGGAAAATGATTTGGTAAACAGAGAAGAGGTAGTAAAAGCTTTGCGGAAGATGAAAGCCGGCAAGGCAGCAGGTTTGGATGGTATTGCTGTGGAATTTATTAAAAAAGGGGGTGACTGTATTGTTGACTGGTTGGTAAGGTTATTTAATGTATGTATGACTCATGGTGAGGTGCCTGAGGATTGGCGGAATGCGTGCATAGTGCCATTGTACAAAGGCAAAGGGGATAAGAGTGAGTGCTCAAATTACAGAGGTACAAGTTTGTTGAGTATTCCTGGTAAATTATATGGGAGGGTATTGATTGAGAGGGTGAAGGCATGTACAGAGCATCAGATTGGGGAAGAGCAGTGTGGTTTCAGAAGTGGTAGAGGATGTGTGGATCAGGTGTTTGCTTTGAAGAATGTATGTGAGAAATACTTAGAAAAGCAAATGGATTTGTATGTAGCATTTATGGATCTGGAGAAGGCATATGATAGAGTTGATAGAGATGCTCTGTGGAAGGTATTAAGAATATATGGTGTGGGAGGCAAGTTGTTAGAAGCAGTGAAAAGTTTTTATCGAGGATGTAAGGCATGTGTACGTGTAGGAAGAGAGGAAAGTGATTGGTTCTCAGTGAATGTAGGTTTGCGGCAGGGGTGTGTGATGTCTCCATGGTTGTTTAATTTATTTATGGATGGGGTTGTTAGGGAGGTAAATGCAAGAGTCTTGGAAAGAGGGGCAAGTATGAAGTCTGTTGGGGATGAGAGAGCTTGGGAAGTGAGTCAGTTGTTGTTCGCTGATGATACAGCGCTGGTGGCGGATTCATGTGAGAAACTGCAGAAGCTGGTGACGGAGTTTGGTAAAGTGTGTGGAAGAAGAAAGTTAAGAGTAAATGTGGATAAGAGCAAGGTTATTAGGTACAGTAGGGTTGAGGGTCAAGTCAATTGGGGGGTGAGTTTGAATGGTGAAAAACTGGAGGAAGTGAAGTGTTTTAGATATCTTGGAGTGGATCTGTCAGCGGATGGAACCATGGAAGCGGAAGTGGATCATAGGGTGGGGGAGGGGGCGAAAATTTTGGGAGCCTTGAAAAATGTGTGGAAGTCGAGAACATTATCCCGGAAAGCAAAAATGGGTATGTTTGAAGGAATAGTAGTTCCAACAATGTTGTATGGTTGCGAGGCGTGGGCTATGGATAGAGTTGTGCGCAGGAGGATGGATGTGCTGGAAATGAGATGTTTGAGGACAATGTGTGGTGTGAGGTGGTTTGATCGAGTAAGTAACGTAAGGGTAAGAGAGATGTGTGGAAATAAAAAGAGCGTGGTTGAGAGAGCAGAAGAGGGTGTTTTAAAATGGTTTGGGCACATGGAGAGAATGAGTGAGGAAAGATTGACCAAGAGGATATATGTGTCGGAGGTGGAGGGAACGAGGAGAAGAGGGAGACCAAATTGGAGGTGGAAAGATGGAGTGAAAAAGATTTTGTGTGATCGGGGCCTGAACATGCAGGAGGGTGAAAGGAGGGCAAGGAATAGAGTGAATTGGAGCGATGTGGTATACAGGGGTTGACGTGCTGTCAGTGGATTGAATCAAGGCATGTGAAGCGTCCGGGGTAAACCATGGAAAGCTGTGTAGGTATGTATATTTGTGTGTGTGGACGTGTGTATGTACATGTGTATGGGGGGGGTTGGGCCATTTCTTTCGTCTGTTTCCTTGCGCTACCTCGCAAACGCGGGAGACAGCGACAAAGTATAAAAAAAAAAAAAAAAAATATATATATATATATATATATATATATATATATATATATATATATATATATATATATATATATATATATATGTGTGTGTGTGTGTGTGAGAGAGAGAGAGAGAGAGAGAGAGAGAGAGAGAGAGAGAGAGAGAGAGAGAGAGAGAGAGAGAGAAATGCAAAGATATAGTCGCGATTTTAACGGGGACAGAGCATCAGTGTTGACCTCGAGAGGGAGACCAACACTCTGTTCTCGTATCTCCCAGAAGCGCTCCCCCACCAACGTTCTGTCAATGACTTTCTCTTCATAAATTTGATGTAGTGAGGCCGAGCCAGCCAGCCAGCCAGCCAGACGCTGCCCTTCGTACCCACAGAACGCAACAGTGATGGCACACACAGCTGAGGGCTGATACCAACCCTGGGAGGCGGTTGCTCCATAATTTCACTGTCGTAATTAAACTTTGAGGAAAAAGCCAACCTTGAGTTTAATTCCGCCATAAGTATTTAAAACAGTTCGTTAAGCTCAATTTAAAACATTGAAGTACTAAATATCGTTCCAAATCATTTAAGATTCATACTATAAACTCCTGTGTCTTGAGTTCGTTGTTTCGCCTTGCTTAAATTTTGCACAACTTTAAACCAGAAAGATAAAGCTTTTACTTTTATTGGGTCTTCGTGATTTAAGTATCGTCTGTGTAAGCCCTTGGGATGAGTTATTTCATGAAGTTTGATATACTTGTAAACTGAGGTAACTACTTCATTATCTTTCTGACTTTTAAGTTTTATGAGGACAGTGAAAAAGAGATATGATTTGAGGTTTAGCAAATTTTTGGCATAATGAAGTAATTCATGCCTTGCTTTACTCATTCTTGCTGACCAGCATTGCAGACATGAAGTTACCATCCAGATCATATGGCTGTGAACTTCCTAAGATAGTCAGAAAAAACGTTTTTTTTTTTTTTATGTATAACGTCTCTCGCAACCAAAACTCCCGAAAACACTCGCATCTCTTCGCAAATTTGCCATCAGTCAGGAGCTTTAGGTCCCTCACATAACTACTTCGTTTTCTGCCCTGCTAAATGAGAACTTATCTACCACATTGATTTCTAATACTTTTATGTTGTCCTAGATACGTTTTTCTTCATTAAGTCTCATGTACTAAGTAAAATAGCAAGAATTCCAGAATATTCGCTCATACCTGGGCAAGTATTATTACGAGACACACACACACACACACACACACACACACACACACACACCTGTAGGATCAAGCTGCGCTCCAATCAGGAGGAGGAAAATGATGGATTCCTGTAGAGCGACGAGTTCGTGGGCGAGAGCGTATTTCTTTTCGCCCACTGACGATGCTACAACCTCTCCGAAGGTGACTGTTTACTCGCGGTGTACCCGCAGGCAGGTGGAGTCCGGTAACATATATACCTCAGATTGAGAAAGTGAATTCTGGTAACAGGTTGAGCCTCCTGAAGCTATAAATAAACCTGATTATTGCGAAAAAAAAAATTCAAAATAAAAGATAGGAAAGAAAACGGTGTCATGAGTAGTTATTAAGACGACACTTTTAATTTAAAGTTGTAAATATCTGTCGCTAATAATTAACATTTTCCGTTACGGTTTCTCAAGATTACAGAAATCATAAGGTATGTTCCCTAGAATACTTGATAACAGATAAATGAAAACAGGTGTACAGCTTCGCAAAAAAAAATATATAGGCTCCCCCTGGGCCTGAAATTTCTAATGATTCACAACTGACCGACCGAGATTAAAACTTAACCTCGCTGCCAATCTGATGCAGTTTACAACTGCATCAGGTTGGCAGGAAGGTCAAGTGTTAATCTCAGTTGGCCAGTTGTAAATTATCAGAAACTTTAGGCCCGAGGGGAGGAGGAGGAGGGGCAATACTTTATTGAGAGACTGTACATGGGCATTAGTTCATTTCAGTGGGAGAGTAAGTCATTAGGTATGATTATTTGCAAGGTGTTCGGTTTCGTGTATCACATCGGCTGTCATAGCACGGCAGTGTGTATGTTCCCTGCCATCTGATAGTGTCGCCGAAGGTGATTTTTAAAGGGAGTGAATACTGTGTTTGGGATCCTGTCTTTTAGAGGTTGGTATACCTGTTCATGTTGCGTCAAAGTGCGGGTGTGGACATTCTGCTCAAGGGCTTCGTTACACGTCGTGACAATCCCACATTGTTACAAAAAAAAAAAAGAAAGAGAGGAATGTAACGTGACGGAACTGATACGAATTCTCAGTTCGTGTCCACAGAGGGTGGTCTCTGCTGAATCTTTACCGAATGACACAGACCGGCCGCGCGGACCCACTTCCGCTACACTGTCACAAACTTGGTATACAAGATGAACGTCCATGTTGAGAATAAAAGATTCAGGTGGATACATTTCAGGGATCCAGAAATGTCCATTCTGTCATATGAATTATTCATCTCCGTCGTTGGTCCTCCGCCCAGCGCTGACCTATTCAGCATACTTCCATCACACGGAGCCAAACATGAGGGATTGCCTCATGTGAAAGAACATAGCCCACAAGGAACTCTACACACAGAGCGATAGCCAACATGATGCGATGAATGACGTTCATTCGTTGAAAAGCAAAGAAATTATATGTCAAATCAGTATCAGCATAATGTGTATATTCTTAAAACCAGGAAAATATACAGTCGAAAGTTTATAGTGATATCTCATGCAAGAAAGGCTTTACCCGGTTAGATGGTCTATTACCAAGTGAGAGTGGCTACTTCGTTCAAAGCGAAGAAGATTTGGCAAATAGACTTAGATGCATGTTATTGACCCGTATTTATCCATAAAGATAAGCTCATATTCTAGCTGCAATGTCTTTGCTAGTATTGTACGACAGATTGACGTACACAAGCAAGGTACACCGTCGGGATTAAACGGGATGAATATAAACAATGAAAGGGACTTAAAACTGAGGTGAAAATAAAAGCCATTTCACTGTTCTTTTCAAATTCTTACAGGAAAAATAAGTCCCTGCCTGAAAACTGCTGAACTTAAGCAAGGTCATTGCTTACCAAGTTCCACGTCAGTGAGCCCCAAAATCAAGGCATATCTCCTTGCCGTAATTACTGGGAAGAAGAAGAAACGTTACAAATAGAATGTCTAATGATCTCAGACCAAGTTAGCAGAACACAGAAGCAGTGTAAAAGGAGAGAGGAGAAGAAAAGGCAAAAAATTTTGGACTTCACAGGTAAGGCATTAGAATTCAAGGTTAATGAAAATAACATTCATTTTTGCTATTATCACCAAGGGTGTCACACAAGTTGCACTCGTGCTTCCAACCGTCGTCTTGGGACAAAGCGCGCGTTCCTTGAAGACGCATTCAGCTGAAGCTGTTCTAGTGGCTGTCGTTAAGGTGAGACAAACGGTAAAGTTACAGTGCTTGGGCAACGCGCCGCGCTTCCTCAGCATCCAGGAATTCTTCCAGTGACAAGGCAAGGGGTGCTCTTCCCCGGTCGGTAATTGAGGTTGGGGCTCTGATGTCGAACTTCATGTTACACACCTATCAGGTCCTGAGGTGTATAATGGCGTCGTCAAGAAACTTCTTCATGACGGGTGGAGTTACACTCGGACCATAATGGACAATGGGAGGGTTCTAGCGGACTCAGGGGAAAACATAGAAAGCACACTCGAATGACACTCTCAGCTCGTGTTGCAAAGGCAGATGCCATCGAGGACGTCTAAATTAACCAGAGCAGAGTTTGGGTCGAACGCTGCCGCTCACCCTTGTTGGCCACGAGCGTCATCCGGAGCTAACGCTGCCGCTCACCTTTGTTGGCCACGAGCGTCATCCGGAGCTAACGCTGCCGCTCACCCTTGTTGGCCACGAGCGTCATCCGGAGCTAACGCTGCCGCTCACCCTTGTTGGCCACGAGCGTCATCCGGAGCTAACGCTGCCGCACACGCTCACCCTTGTTGGCCACGAGCGTCATCCGCAGCTAACGCTGCCCGCACACCCTTGTTGGCCACGAGCGTCAACCGGAGCTAACGCTGCCGCACACCCTTGTTGGCCACGAGCGTCATCCTGGGCTTGTTCCGAAAACTGTTCAGAACTGCCCATGGGTGTGAGTTTTGTACTGTAACGTGGGGATGGTTGTGGCAAGGTGGGTAACAGGAAGCACCAGTGAAGCTGGTTGCACTACAAAAAAGTACATTCATTTCCCTAAGTACAAAAGCCTTTAAGCGCCGAGCAATACTCTCTAGCCACTGGCTCCGATACAGCTGGTCTCAATATAGCCTCCTCCTAGATCAGATGGATACAGGTAGTTTTAAATGAGTGTTTGCATAGCTAGCTGCATCTGGCCACAGGTATTGTGCTCAGTTTTGGTCGTCCTGCTTGAAAATAACAAGGATGGTAAAACGACAAGCAACTACGATAATTCCTGGTCTGAGTAACAAATCCTTTGAGAACCGGCTAGAAAAGCTTTATTTATTTAGCTACGGAGAGAGAGAGAAGGTTAAGAGGTCATTCAATTAATAATGGCTACTAAGAATTATGAAAGGGCTCATCCTTGTTTTTACCAGGTATTTTTGTCTAAAGCAGTCTCGCTTCACTTATATAGTAATAGGTAAAAACTCTTTGTTAAGCGCTTCCCTTCAAGTGAGGGAAAATAATTTTACTTTAATGGAGTTTATAGGGAATAAACAACCTTCCAACAGCTTTAGGAGTCGGCAACATCATAGGTTGGTGTTGACGACGAGTACCTCCCGTCACATTTACAACAGCCGTGTTTTGCACCTGTATATTTCAAGGACTTTACATGCATTTTCCCCCGAAGAATTTCGTTTGTTTTATCTGCTCCCTTCATACTGCAGTAAACTCCTTGTACTTGACAACACAGTAGTCTATTGTTGTTTGCAGTTCTATATTTCTATGTATTCTCACTTAGAGCCTGTTTGATTATTTTTTTTTTCATCATACATATTCGCCATTTCCTGCATCAGCGAGGTAGCGTTAAGAACAGAGGACTTAATCAGAGGAAATATCCTCACTTGGCCCCCTTCTATATTCCCACTTTTGGAAAATTAAAAGCGGAAGGGGAGGATTTCCAGCAGCCCCCCGCTCCCTCTCATTTTAGTCGCCTTCTACGACACGCAGGGAATACATGGGAAGTATTCTTTCTCCCCTATCCCCAGGGATAAGTTTGATTATATATATATATATATATATATATATATATATATATATATATATATATATATATGTGTGTGTGTGTGTGTGTGTGTGTGTGTGTGTGTGTGTGTGTGTGTGTGTGTGTGTGTGTACTGACACATGGAATAGAGTGTTTGACCCACATGTGCCCGCCCTCGAAATCGAGATCGTTTGATTAAAAACCAGTGAGGGAAGACCGTCACACCACCATGACTGGTCAAAATAAGCTGACCATTTCAGACCACGTTTTCTGTGATAGAGGAGATCTGTCGCCTCTTACGCGACCATGAAGCTATAGCCCGAGGTAGCCCGCCAGCGCCCAGGTGATGAGGTTGTTCTAACTAGATACAACACACTCCCGTGACATCTGTTTACATCTACAGATACTGACACATAAGATCAATATAAACTGTATCACCATTTGTGCTTGGGATCGAACCCCGAACCATTCGAATGGAATCCAGTCAGCGAAGAGTTTGTGTAACGAGATACGACTGGTGATTGGGAATTCCAGGTTTTGAAAAGTATTTACATAAGTATACGTGAGTGAGTAGGTAAGATGGTAAGCGGACATTACTGGATTGTATTCTGATTGACAGGAGTGAAAAAGGAAGATTCTTTGACGTGAACTTGCTTTTAGGGGCACTTGACAGGATGTCTGTGTGTGGTGGTGGTGAGGGTGAATGTTTGCAGAGACTTAAGAAGAAACGATATAATCGGTGGGAAGATGGTGGTGAAAACGAGTGAGATTAAAAAAAATGAGGCTGATGTAAAGAGATACCAAGAGAGAGAGAGAGAGAGAGAGAGAGAGAGAGAGAGAGAGAGAGAGAGAGAGAGAGAGAGAGAGAGAGCGAAAGTCAGTGTATATGAATCGAGGGGATTGGGTGAGGTGTGGGAGGTGTTTAGGGAAGGTGTGTTGACGTGCGCGAGAGAAGTGTGTGGCATGTGGGAGGTGGGCATTTGAGAAAAGGTAGTGGATGGTGCGATGAGGAAGTTCTGTTGCATTGAAAGAGAAGGGAGAAGTGTATGGGTTTTATGCAAATAATTGGGAGTGTACTTGAGAAAGTGACAGGAATTCAAGGGGAAGGTGCAGGGGTTGAAAAAGACGGCCAATGAGAGTTAGGGTGAACGAGCATTAAGCATATTTTGGGGATAATAAAAAGATGTTTTGAATAGAAGGTTAATCGTGTGAGAAAAACAAAAGAACAAATGGGAGCGTCGGTGAAGGGGACAAATTGAGCAGCTGTGGCAGGTCGTAATGAGGTGAAGAGGAGAGGGAATGACACCATAGCAATAACCACTTCTCCCGATGGAGAAGCCTTGTAGCATGTAGTTTTAAGTCCCCAAGCAACTACGTGTTTGTTCTTTATTGCTGTAGTGATCCGCGGGTTCAGATGCGCACACAAACACAGTACGTCTATTGACATATCCCATCAGATGTTAATCACTGATACCAGACTGAGTTATTGATCAGACATGAAGATGTATCCGGGTATCTCCGGGATCTGTCCTCGCAATCAATAACATTCTCCTTCAAGCAGTGCCATTGGTTCCAGTAGGTGATGCCATCTTCCATGTAAGCCAATCAATTGTAAGAGAGTTGGATGTTGTTCTGAGAATAAGCAAAACTGCAATAATCGATTTAAAAAAAAGAATACAAAGGTTGCTAGTTAGTTTCACGATTTTTTTTTTCTTTTTTTGCGTAATTTTTAACGGTTTCATCGGTTACCCAGTTGCTCGTAAACTTTTCTAAGCTTGAAAGTTGTTGATTCACAAGAGATGCATGTAAGTCTCTCCAAATATTCTGTCAATCTAGAACAACTTCACGAGCAAACTCTTGAGTGACTGTGGCATCATCCAGGTCGACCAAGTGTGGGTTACATTACCTCCGAGTGTACTGGGCTGGATGGCTCGGGGGTATCCATGTGTTGCTGGATGTCTATCTATTGAGCGTGGCCTCTCTCTCTCTCTCTCTCTCTCTCTCTCTCTCTCTCTCTCTCTCTCTCTCTCTCTCTCTCTCTCTCTCCCTCCCCTTCCTCCGTCACCATGGCAGCCACACGTACTCAGTATCGGCAAGGCATCACCTGTCTCGGGTGACATCCCGTGAGCACCAGGCTGACAAGATCACATGTCCAGAGTTATTTTGTGATTTATCTTATACAACTCCCGGATGCCCCCTTACACCAGGCTCCTGCAGCTTCAAGAGGTGCGCTAAACGCATTAGCTGGGAAATGATGGACTCCCTTCGAGTAAGAGGTTTTACCGACGGGATTGTACTCGATTTTTACATTTGCGATGATATGGTTTCACCGAAGGTGACTTTTCACTCGCAGCATACCTTCATGCAAGAGGAATCCGGGCATGTGAAGCGTTTGGGGTAAACCATGGAAAGGTCTGTGGGGCTTGGATGTGGACAGGGAGCTGTGGTTTCGGTGCATTACACATGACAGCTAGAGACTTAGTGTGAACGAATGTGGCCTTTTTTGTCTATTATCCTGGCGCTATCTCTCTGAAGTTTGGGGGGGGGGGGGGTAGAGATGCTGTTTCTTGTGGGGCGGGATGGTGCCAGAAATGGATGAAGGCAAGCAATTGTTAATATGTACTTTTATATATATGTACATGTCTGTATATGTGTACATATGTACGTATGTATATGTTGATATGTATATGTATGTATATGTGCCCATATGGGCGTTTATGCATATTTGTTTATATGGGTGGATGGGCTGTTCTTCGTCTGTTTCCTGGCGCTACCTCGCTGACGCGGGAAGCGGCGATCGAATATAATGATAGTAATGATAATGATGATAATAGTAATAATGATAATATCTTTTTCAAACTACTCGCCATTTCCGGCATTAGCGAGGTAGCGTTAAGAACAGAGGACTGGGCCTTTGACGGAATACCCTCACCTGGCCCAATTTTCTGTTCCTTCTTTTGGAAAATTGAAAAAAAAAACCGAGAGGGGAGGATTTCCAGCCCCCCGCTCCCTTCCCTTTTAGTCGCCTTCTACGACACGCAGGGAATACGTGGGAAGTATTCTTAATCCCCTATCCCCAGGGATATATATATATATATATATATATATATATATATATATATATATATATATATATATATATATATATAGAACAAAAGAATATAATGAGTATACATCATCTCCAGCTCCACTCTCAGCATCATGAGATGGAACAAGTGTAAAACATCCTCTTAAGTCAGTTGCGCGTATCTTCAGATTATATCCTTTGTGTTCAGATGAATAGGATCTTTCACACTACCGTAACGCTTATTAGTTATTCAACTTGCATGCCAAATTGATTTACCAGTCGAGATAACGTCCTATTCACTCTCTCACCCTCGGAGAAAAAAAAAGAAAAAAGGTCTCCGCCGTGAATGATAACGAGGCATTCTCCCGGCACAACTATATCCATCAACACAAAGTCTCGCATCACATGAGCCATTCTGTTTCGCGGTCACTCCATTTTCATTGCACCCTCCACAGTGCTATGTCATAATTCTTCTTCACCACCTGCCATACCTCCTACACGGTGGTATTGCTCTAAACGACTTTCATGTGTGCGTCTTGCTAATGACCTCCTCACACTACAGATTTTCATTCCGTCATTCCTTAATGTGTGAGTCTTCTGCAGTTGTTTTCGAACTAGAAATGCTGATTATTTACGTGACACACACACACACACACACACACACACACACACACACACATATATATATATATATATATATATATATATATATATATTCAGAAGTCATAAAGTGGTCCTGTCCCTTCCATTTGGTTCAGCACAGGAGTTCAGCGGTATAAGATCTTAACATCTCAAGGAAATGGTCAACTCCACCCTGGGTCCGATCGCTAAAAAAAAACCCTCCTGACCGAACTTATCAACTTTGCTAATCAGCGTCGCGCCGGCGGTGTTCCCCAACTCATGATTCCCCATATTCTTTGGCGCTTCCTTACGTGCGCTGAAGAAAAAAGACGGGAGGCATTAGACCCATGCCATCGGTAACACCCTAAGGCGTATAATAGCCACGGCGGCTGTCAGAAAAGCGTTAGCAGTGAGTCGGCCAACTTAATGAGCCCGTAGCAACTTGATCATGTCATCCCTCGAGGCCGTGAAGTAGCTGCTCACACTCCACCAGCCTACGTTCGTAACCTCCCGCGATAAAGTCTTGGTCAAGCTGGGGTTCGAAAACGTCTTGAGTCACGCGAGAAGGGACACTTGTCATCATTGGTGCTCATCGGTTCTCTTCCCCTCGTCCATATGTGCTTCAGCGCGACTTCGACTTTTGTTTTTTTTTTCGGTAAGCAGAACAGTTCGACTTAAAGGGTTCAGCAAGGCGATCCCCTTGCTCGTTTTCTATTTTGCCCAGCCTCCAATGAAATTACAGACAATATGTCGCGTGAGTTGAATATCTAAGTGTTTGGATGACGGCATCTTGGTCGACAAGATGGAGACCCTGTCTGCTCGTGATGGAACTTGGCAGATCGAAGGGTCTCTCTCTTAACCCTTCCATGTTTGAAATCATCACCCCCGCACCAGAGATTGCCGATAGCCTATCCTCCATATTGCCAGGAACCTTAGCTCCCAACTCAGAGGACAGCTTCATCCTTGGTGGCCCCCTAAGATTCCAGCGCCACTGATGTCATTGCAACTGTAAAGATAGTAAATCTAAGAAGGACGGAATACGGAATTCACACACCCCACAACGCCTTGCGCCTCATCACTTAAGTGTTTAAGATAAACATATTTCCTCGGGACCTCTTCATCCTTCGACCGTAGCAGGTAAATGAAATATGATTATACCCTTGAGTTCTGTTTTCGAGAAGACCCAGGACTTTCATCAAGACGATCTTCACTTTGCTTCTGAGATTCGTGTCACAGCTTTCCTGTCTTCCACCACAGCCTCGAGCGAACTGACTTCCGAAATGCTGCCAGAGGAGAATCATGGATAGGCAAACTATAGACACCAGAACAATCAACAGAAAACTCTAAATGATTCCATATTCCCAAGAAGCTGAAGTCATGTGAAAATCTTATACAAAGTGATGATATTTCCAAATCGTCAGGGAAGATAAGTCGTAAATCAGGAAGAAGGATCAGGTCTAAATGACGTCTGTCAGGTGTACCGCATTATGTGCCTGGTTTGCCACCGCTGGGTGGCAAAGCATATATGGGAACCCTGGCTCCTTCGGTGCAACACATTGACAAGGAGAACCATCTACCTAGATGGCAAGAAGGCGAAATTGATTTCAAAGGAATAAGTTGAGAATCTTGAAATTCGCTCGAAGCCTTGCACATTGAAACAGGAGAAAAAAAAAATGAGTAATCGATGAGGATTTGTCGAACTGGCGAGAGCAGCCGCCGAACTGGCCAAATAAGGGCTGGAGATCAAGCAGGAGTGGGTAAGGCCAAAGGCGTCAAGAGGACGCCCGAATTTATATGTAGCTTTTAACGTTCTTCTGTAAGACTGTTCCTTAATGAAGACTGTCGAAATGTGGAAATGAACAGTTACATTCCACACTTGCGTACCTTCTATTTAGTTCCTCTCCAGTCAACATTTAATGCGATGAATTGCAGTATTCATACATACATACATACATACGTACGAACATACATACGTACATACATACGAACATAAATACATACATACATACGAACATAAATACATACATACATACATACGAACATAAATACATACATACATACATACGAACATGAATACATACATACATACATACATACATACATACATACATATACAAAAGACTTGGGACACACACTTCATCATACAGGCATCGTACGTAAGCTTTCAATGCACCCGCAAGTCTTCTTAATTGCAAAACTGTTTCCATCTTGAGCTTTCTTGCTACCTAATTAACAGCCGATTTCTCCATTTGCAATGAAATTACGAGTGCCCGTCTCTTTTTTAAAAACAGAAATCATCGTCAGCATTTAGTCTTGACGCCCTCCTAAAACACCCCATCGAAGAGACTAGTTGTTCTACTCAACTGACTCAGATAACATGAAGAGCAATGATCACACAACACAAAAACCGATTTTAGCTTTCGTTTTGTCCCACCAGGTGTGGGTGTATCCCACAAATGACAGACCTCACTCTCATCTCACTTGATCCTCCATCAACAAAGCCATGAAAAAACTGGATGACGTCAGGATTCCCACATTTACTCAAAAGCTCTCACTCATACCAACACTCACTCTCACACACAGCATTCATAAGCCTGACATGCGTATCACAAAGAGACTTGAAACTTCTCAAGTTCTTTTCTTTCATAATCACTGCCTGCCTTTTCCAAAGCCATAAATGCTGTACAGATTCTCTATTTTTCCTCTATAGCTTTCTCATTCTCCTGCTTACTTGTAACTGAAGAAATCTGGTCTAAACAGATTCTCCCTTCGTATATTCTCCTTGCTCCTTATCTGAAGGAGGGACAGTAATATTTTGTTACGATTACTCACAGTTTTCCCCACATACCTTATTGGCTATGCTTATTCTTTTTTTTTTTTTTGGTCCCCACAATACTTATGGCCACGTTACCATTACGACATGCATACTTTTCATGCCAGTTGAACCACTGTTTCTCCTCTGTCTCCACACCAGCGCACTCCTCACGCAACCCACATTCACTACCCAATCTTTTTAACAGGATCACCGCTCCTCTCACCTCCTCCGCTACAATGTCTTCCTCTCTCCCATAATTACTCCGCAATCTCGCAACTTCCAATCTTGCTAAACCATTATCCACGCCTCATATCAACAACCCCTGTCATTTTTAGCAAAGTACCCTCGTCGCCTCTTATGAATTTCATCCTGCAGGAGTAATCTCCCAGCTTTGTTGAATATACTCTCAAGGTTTTTACACAGATCTCCTTTCCTCACTTACTTAACCTCTTCCAAAATGGCTTGTTGTTTACCCTCTGCTTTTCATTTGTCTTTTATTCATGATTATCATTTGCCTCTCTTTATCTTCTATGCAACAATCTTCATCTTTTTTTTTTCCTAAAGATTTATTGTCTTTTTTCCCTGCATCCATTATCATTTACCTTTTAGAAGATTCGGCTTGCTCCAGAGACCCTTTTTCTCATTTTCCAGTCTCTCTACCCAAGGTCTCTTTTTACAATCTTTTCTCACAGTTTTGCGTGTTTTTACCGAATTCTCTGTACGGTAGTCTTCAAGTGCATCTGCTTAACCTTAATCTTGACTTTGCCCGTATCATCAGTACCCTTTAGCTTCTCATTCAGTATTTCTTAGAACCTAATGTTTTCATCCCATAAGATATTTGATTGCATTCATATTTATTTCTCCTCCTTTCGCAATTTCTTTCTTTAGTTCGTGAACACTGCAAGTGAAGTAGTAGCGTAATACATTTACCCTATGATTAATACAACCACATTTAGCCCTTTCATTGACCTAATACCATGTAACCTCACTGCCCATATTCATCCTTACTAAAAGCACGGTGATTCTCTCTACAATCTCTCTTGCCTGTACCTCTCCCCTGTGTATATATAGACGTCCTTTTGTTGGAATATGTCTGTGCCACACTCAATCGCGCTGATGTATGAGTTCCACGTATCCTTTCGAAGATCCTGCCCGTCACTACCTAGAACCGCCTACCCATTATTTCACCTCACCCGCCACACTGCTGCCTCTGCCCTGTATTTGCTTTCTCAAAAGCTTTAACGTGTTCCCATTAGACTTTTTTTTTCATTTTATTTAGCATAATTTCTTAACGTAATTCGTTGCTCGATCAGTGATGTCTATAATAATTCTTAGATTTTTTGACTTCTATCATTGGATAACAGTCGTTCCAAGGAAGTAATTCAATGCTTTGAAAAAGATATGCCGTATGATGTAATTTTGATCTGAAAATCGATTATTGAAATGGTGGAAGAAGCCCTAAATGTAATTGAAAATAGTGTGAAAAGTTCCCCAAAGTAATTTCAACTTCAGGGAAGTAATACAGTGTCACAATGCAACGAAATTATTCGTAATAGAATGACTTGCTGCATAATCTCAGACAGATGTGTTCATTATTTATAAGAAATCAGGAAGAGAAGAACTTTGAGAAAATTACAAGACTGTCAGACACTATTTGTGATCACATTTCATCGAACCTGAGCCAAGTGAAATGATCATCTCCATCAGTGCGATATGTATCTTTCATATAGCGATTTTCGAGATCCCTCTGAAAAACGCGTGTAAAATTAAGAGTCAAGGAGGCGTAAAGTCGACCTCTTTCAATGAATTGGTATTAAAGAACTTTAATGTAACTTTGCTTTGAGTTATAAAACTTCCTAGAGGTATATGAAAGGGTATTATGGAACACGTTTCATAACAGTAAAAATTTACCATTTAAATACACCCACGTGGAAATGGAATTGGCAAAATAGAGAACACGGATCAGGAAATCACCCACTGCATTTTTCTCATTTTCATCATATGAAAACAAGTTTGTTCTTCACAACATATCCGTATGAGGTCTACATTCACTGCTTTATGGGTGTCCTATACGTGCCCAGATCCGATGGCTTCGCTAGTAAGAGCCTCTTTCCCTGTATTTCTGAACGATGAAATAGGCGGTAAGATGTGGCAGGCTTCTACTATCCGAGGAGTTGAAAGGATCTAAAGCTTTACCCACAATGTCATGAAGGATTTGACTCCCCTTACACGACAGCTGCTTGTTCCAACACGCCTCTTTAAAAGGGATTGCCCAGGTTTTTTCCCGCCGTGTGCCGAAACACGTTTGTTAGCTGCAAGGATTTTGTCTCTAGGGCAACACATTTTTTTTTCTCTGTCCCAAACTATCCTTAGATAAAAAGAAGAGTATATTCTTAGATGCGTTGTTTGTTAGTGTGATTACTGTTTATTTATAGAAGTGAGTTTAGCACTCGTATAGTCACATAACCTTGTATATTATTATTCTTTATTTTGCTTTGTCGCTGTCTCCCGCGTTAGCGAGGTAACGCAAGGAAACAGACGAAAGAATGGTCCAAACCACCCACATACACATGTATATACATACACCTTATATATATATATATATATATATATATATATATATATATATATATATATATATATATATATATATATATATATATTTTCACACCATATTTTTATACCTACGTATGTAAACACACACACACACACACACACACACACACACATACACTACCCTAAGCCAGGTGTTTGTCTGTGTCTGTGACTTAGGTTCAGATATGCATGAAAACTCTGACTCAGGAGAAGCGCCCGGGATAATGAAGGATAGAGACTGAGGTCTCGTCAAGTATTCCTCCTCTAACTCCTGGGATTAAACACTTTATCTCCTGTGATGCAGGATCTCCAACCAACTCTAGTAATATTCCTGCTCGAGCGAGGTGCGACTGGCTGGCGGGAGAGGACGTATGGAAGCAAAATACGAATCACCACCCTATCATGTCTCAGTTACGGAGGGAGCCGGGGCCTTGCCAAGTCATAAAGTCTCGCGGTGTTAATATGGGAAGCTGGCTCAGTTCGTCAGGCACAGCACGTCTCGCTCACCATAAAGCATTTTTCATATACCAGTAAGCATGAAGACATTGTGTTTCAGGAGGGTCTAAGTACGTACCATAATACGCTGATTTAAGGCTGTAAGGCGGCAGCAGCAACAATGGAGATTCCCAACGAGGTGTAAACAGAACATGTTCTCAGGAACACAGGCAGAGAGGTTGAGGGAGAAGAACTTCGATTAGCGCCAAGAACTTTGCTACCAGGGATGTTTTTTTGTCTATGTAAATGTATGTATTTCATACTATTCGCCATTTTCTGCGTTAGCGAGGTAACGTTAAGAACAGAGGACTGAGCCCTTGAGGGAATATCCTCACTTGGCCCCCTTCTCTGTTCCTTCTTTTAGAAAACTAAAAACGAGAGGGGAGGATTTCCACCCCCCCCCCCCCCCCTCCCCTCCGCTCCCTCCCCTTTTAGTCGCCTTTTACGACACGCAGGAAATACATGAGAAGTATTCTTTCTTTCCTATCCACAGGGATAATATATATATATTATATATATATATATATATATATATATATATATATATATATATATATATATATATATAGTAGTACATATACTCGAGGTAAAAGAACCTCCACAATGTACAACAAAGACATTGTTTTCCTTAGCTACACAGTAAAATGTACGCTCAAGCACCAATCTCTTCGTAAGTTCGGTCATAGAAAAAAAATCGATGAAAGAGTTGGGAGGCAAGACTTATTCATCCTTGACTAATTACTTAGTAAAAGTTATGGTGTCTTTATTGAGGCAGCAACTTCAACGCTCGTTTGGCGTCTCTCCTACTGGAAGATCCGTGGTGATCATCTTAAAAGCCGATGGTTTTAATGCTAAGAAAGACCACATGATGAAGAACGAAAGCGTGTCTCTGGTTCTTCCAGTGAAGTCATCCCACTGAAGAAGAAAAAAGAATGATGCTCGTAAATGTCAACATAAACTGGGTATTTAAAGAAATATATTTTTGGAAACGAAGGATTGCTCATACAGACGACAAAAGCAACTCTAAAACAAGAAAAAGAGTAGCGACAAGAAAAAACAAAGTCCTGCTAACAATTACTCACTCAGGAAAAGACATCAGATGATTATTATGTCTCCCTGAGGGTGACATACTGTTTCTGTGAACGTTTCTCGTTTCTCTCTCTTGTTTCTTCGTCTTTTCTTCCTTCTTCTTTCACTTCTTCTTCCTATTTCTCTTCATGCTCATCATCATCTTCCTCTTCTTGTTCCCAGCAATCAATCACCAGTCCTTCAATTTAGAATTGACTGACTTGAGATTTTTTGGGCACTGTATATTTTCGTGCAGTACAATCAGACATCTTTTATTTGTTAACATCATTATCATTTTAGATGTGTTTCATAACTTTAAGAGACGAAAAGTGAAGCAACACAAATGATATACATTTCGTCTGCCGTTACTCGTGATTTGAATCCACTGGGGAGAAACACTGCTTACAGATGCCTCTCCACAAGCACCTTGTGCCTTGCCTCGCCTTGTGGCTTGCATCATTCCGTCTATTGTTTCACGGTGGAGCTTACCTCACCGTGTACCATGCCTCACCCTGGATCATGCTTTACCTCCTGTGCTGTCTCATCCTCTCCTGCCTCACCCTGTGTAGCCTCACCATAGCTCTTGACCCACTCCGTATCGTGACTCACTATGGGTCTCTAAACTCACCCTGTTTTTCCTCACCCGTAGTCTTGCCTCACCATGAGTCTTGACCTACCCTGAGTCTTAACTTGTCTCATCCTCTCTTTCCTCACTCTATGTCTTAGATCCACACCCTGTGTCTTACCTCGCTCTATGTATCAAAACTCACCCTTGGTCTCGCTGAGACTGGACACACAGATCTGTTACTGTGATTACTACATACTCAGTAAGTTTCATACACTCTAGATTCATTTCGATTTGCCTTAGGACCGTCTACTGATTCTTATTAATGATTCTTGGCATCATTCCCTAGTTGGGTCTTGGCACAGAAATAACTTCGGTGTATATGGGTGGAGACTTATGTAGCATTCGATCGCGTCTGTTGGCCCTCCTGGTTAGTGTATGATCCCATGCCGACCATCCTCATGCATGACCATAGTGACGGAAGGTAACCTGTAGTGCACCACGTCAGTAAGCTGTGCCTGGGAAGTGCTAGAAAAATGAACATCCTGGAGACGACGATATGACGTGAAGTCAGTCACAACTTGCTGGTCTGTGGTCATATGACTGGCAGTAGGAGATCCTGCCTCAGCTCTTTTTGTATAGTTTCTGCGCAACAATTTATGTCTCGGATGTTGCCATTTATATAATTCCAGTAGGGACGGAAATGGCTCGATTATTTTTGTCTGCTGGGATTATAAGACTTGAAGTGGTACGGTTGGATTATTATCCCCGATGATATATTCGAATAATTATCTGGTTTGAGGGAGGAAGAAAAGGGAAATTATGAGTTACATAATAATGAGGGAGATAAAAAAAAGTTAAAACTTACCAAATGGAAGTCAGTGGCCAAGAACATTCTGGCTGCGTGATGAAGAAACAGAAGATACCAGACAGAAAGGAGATGGGATGTATGTAAGTCTCCATAACGAAGATCATTAGACCTCTTGTCTTAACCTCGTTTGGTATTACTTTACATGCTATCAATCATGTTACGTCATCAAGTACACTAAATCATTACTTTAGAAGACCCAAGATATTTACCAGAAAAGGAAGCGGTTTAAGCAAAATCCATCATCAGTTGTGTTAAGCATTTTATATTTACTGAAGGATGATTCACACGTGTCTACCACATATTCTGAAATTGTAATTATGCGAAATATACTACGTGGAGAAATGATCAAAGTTGCATCTGTACTGCAATCCACAAACATCTTCCGTATCTTAGTGTTTCATTTTTCATTATTTCCTGCCTCGGGAGATCATTTCATTTCAGTGAGGCCCCAGCAGCACTCAGGGAGGCGGCCACGTCCACCGGTCGCGGTTTAAGTTCATAGAGTGTAGCGAAGTGTGTGCGTCTCTGTATAGAGAGTGCAGGAAGAGTGTATATTAAGTGCCTCGTGTCTCCGTTGTGGTGGTTGCATCGTGGACGTGAAGAGTCTTGGGATATGTTGAGACGACGTTTATAACGTTGAAGGGGATATGGGATGTCCAGAGCGTAGACGGGAAAGTGTGAATCGTGTTTATCTAGGGAGTGTGGTTTCTAGTGGATTTATGTCTTGTGTGCTGGACTTTAAGGAGGTTTACTTTAAAACCCCTCGGGGGTTGCCAAAGCCCAATAGAGTGGCTTGAAGGCATCTAAAAGTAAAGAGGGAAATTGAAGGTTTAATTTAAATTCCCTTTGGCAGCGCCAAAAGCCATTACAGGGGCATAGTGGCATCCAAAGGGCGGATATTTACTGCTTGTCGGGTTATTTCACTGTGTATGTGTATGTTAAACGCGGGAAGGGGCTGTGTGGAGGATGTCACTCCGTCGGGTCAATAGTGCTTTTGTGTTGGGGCTAGGTTGGCGTGAGAGGTGTAGATCTTGTTCAGTGGTATATAACCCCAGGCTTTCCTACAACCAGCATTAGGGAAGCAGTGGACTATTTCGGAGTGAAAAAGTTCCCCAGCGTGACTGTGCGTACTCCTTTTCGACCACTGAGAATGATACACTTTTGCGGTTTTGCAACGGGAAAGTGGAATTCAGCAGCAATTGTGTGTGTGTGTGTGTGTGTGTGTGTGTGTGTGTGTGTGTGTGTGTGTGTGTGTGTGTGTGTGTCCCCAGATTCCACAATCCAGGGGTACCTGCAACATCAAGGCTGCCCTGTACTCAGTATTAGGGAGAGGATGGACACCTTTGAAGTGAGAGGGTCTTTGACGAAGTTGTATTCCGTGTCACCAACAGACGATGATAGTCTCGCTGAAAGTTACTTCTAACTCGCGGCGTAGCAGGCAGAGTCCGGTACCGCCTATAAACAAACAGGATGGATTCTAGTGACTCAAGTTGGCCGAGAACTTAGCGAGGCTTTTAAGTTTACCTCGAGAACTGTGAATATCTGGATATCCTCCATCATCTGGTCGATACTAGTCTCTGGTAGTTGGATCTCATGGAGTTATTGGCACCCTACTCAGAGCATCTTACGTATATTCCAAGAAGCTACTTCAGCACACACTCCATGGAGTTATTTGAACGTAGTCCATGGAGCTACTTATGGAACCAAGCTCTGACACTACGGATCGATTCATAATCACACTTCACTTAGCTACTTTCGCCACATTACAGGTTGTGCCTGTGCATACTACACAGAGCTATTTATTCATACTATACGGAGCTACTCATGCCTATTTACAGATCCGTTCTTAATTACACTATTTACAGCTGCTTATGCACAGTACACGAAGGTTCACTTAAGTATCCTCTGCAGAGTTACTTAAGCACACTTAACCGGGCTACTGGTTCGCATTATGGGCCGTTTCTCAATAAAAACACACGGTGCTACTTACAAACATTACATCGCGCTTATAAAGGCACAGTTTGTGTAACTCCTCACACATGTACATAGTGACACTTTACATGTCATTCCTACTTATGACTATTGTAATTTATGCATATACTTACATTCACTACGAAAAACGTATAACTTATAACAGTCAAGTGTTCTATAAACATATCACTCGCTGCTTCTACTACAGGTACCCCCCGCATACATCGTTGTTACCTTCCCAGACACTTTGCAAGGAAGAGAGGATCTAGTTCAGTCTGTCCTCTGGTACCTGAAGAGCAGTGAGTACCCGAAAAAAGGGTGAATTTCACGCGTGATTTGTCGTGTTAAGGAGTCACTTAAGTGCTTCCACTGGTCACTGCTGTCGCTATAACTCAAGGGGAATAGCCCCCGGGGCATGTTGCGGTGGTCGATGTTCGGCCACAATGATAATACAAGTTTATTATTTCATTATGTAAATTCTGCTCGATGGTAAAAGTTCAGGATGGAAGTTCGCCCGGGAAAAAGTTGGTAATTTTGCGTCCCGGGCCAAAGCTATGGCCTCCCACGGCCGGGGATTTAGGGAAAGAAAGAAATAAAGGAAAGAAAATAGACAGTAAGGAAAAAAAAATCCATAATAGGAATTTTTCAAATATATTTTCTTCTTTTGTAAATTCTTTTATGCACATACAGTACAGATTTGCTTACAGACACACACACACGATTACATTCACAAATACACACGTGTGGTGCATGTGTGTGTGTGTGTGTGTGTGTGTGTGTGTGTGTGTGTGTGTCAAGTTTCAGCATAATTACATTTAAGTTCCATACCGTTTGTCTGATACAACGGGAACTGACGGAAGAACAGTACGACTACTGAAGTATTCAGATCTCGGGAGGACCTGAACTCTGCAGACTTTACAACCCTCGGTTGACGGAGGGTGGGGGGGGGGGGTCCTCCCTCTCACGATCAAAAGTTAAATTTTTTTTTCCCAAAAACTTGTCGAACCTCAGTGGACTATTGGGCGGGTGGGAGAGATCATTATCCTCTATATAGACACATGTTGACCTAGCAAGGCTCTCATAGGGCCTATATGCAGGGCTGAATGACTCAGTTAACGTTGAGGAGAGATGTCTCAACTTATATCAAATGCAGTGAAGCTTCTGCGTTGTCATTTTCTAAAGATTTTTCTGTTGAGACTGAATTCACGTTGTGGTTTCCTCCTTTCGTCAAAGGACTTCGGTTCTGTTCTGCGAAAACCTCCAGCATCACTCATTTCTTACACACACACACACACACACACACACACACACACACACACACACACACACACACACACACACGACATACACACACACACACACACACATACACGACACACACACACACACACACACACACACACACGACACACACGACACACACACACACACACACACACACACGACATACACACACACACGACACACACACACACACGACACACGCACACACACACACACACACACACACACACACACACACACACACACACATCAGATATGCTTTTACGTCTACGTATAAGGAACCGTTTCGCAAGCTATTCATAATGTACATGAGTTCCCAACTGGAACACGGTTCCTAGACTTGGCCACTGCACTTGAAAAACGAACACACACACACACACACACACACACACACACACACACACACACACACACACACACACACACACACACAAAGAACTGATGAATAACGTTCAGAGGAGAATAATAAAGACAGCTCTTGGAATTAGAGAGCTGAGTTACAGTGAGAGGTTAGAAGCCATAGATTAGCCCAACATGGTCAAGAGGAGAGTTAAGGAGACGAGCGCAACCATAAAGTTTCTAAAGTCAGGTTTTTTATGATGCCGCTTGTAAACAGTTCATTGAAAGATGCAAACACAGAGCATCCAGAGGCCATGAGACGAAATGTGTCGGGAGAAACGTGAAGAATTAATCTTGTTTTGTGAGAGTAGCGTAGGAATGGTATGAAGCGAAAGATAAAGCGACGAGTATACAGAAGTTTGAAAAGTTGTACGACAGAAAAGTTCAACAGATGTGGCTCCACGAGTGTGGGATTCCCTCTCCGTTCTGAGGAAAATGGTAATTGGAAAGCGGCATTCAGACTCGCATATACATAGACATGCACTCAAAAACACATACCCGCGAAAGCAAACAGATTTTCACATGATATTACCCAGATACCTAAGGCAAGAAGGAACAATCAAGGTAGACAAAGAGTCTGCGTTCAGCTATGTCTCCTCAGTCGTGCTCGTAATGTGATGCCGCGAGAATGTTTTTATGAGTCGCGCTTCCCATATTGATATTCGATGATATATAGACATCTGGAATATAGTCCTAGTCTATAACACCTTCTTCCGGTGTTTATGATAATTCTAAGAACACGTACACTGTCCCTCTGTTTGCAGACTTGCTCAAGGCTCATACAGTCGTGCTTGTTGTATCATCAAACATATCGCTGGGCGTGACACACACACACACACACACACACACACACACACACACACACACACACACACACACACAGCGAGTAACATTTAGTAACTGTGCGCCAGCGAGGAGTGTTTTAACACCCCAGAATTCTGAGGGGGAAAAAAAAATCCCTGCGAGACGGACATACGCGTAGATAGAGAGGGGGACCAGACAACATTGCTGCTGCTTATCATGAAAACATTAATTATAAACACGTGGTGGTCGTCCCCCTCGGTGACAGTGACAGATGTAAAGGAAACGGGTCCACCCCCCCTCCACACACACACACACACACACACACACACCTCGCCGCTCCCTCAAAGCCTCCACGATAGGAAAATCGAAAGTCACACGGCCCACCGCCCATGGAGATATAAGAAATATCTTCATCAAAAATAATGATCATCAAACGACACATCCCTGGCTCTGTCTCCCGGTAGTACAACATCCCTATTTGCTCACGATTTTAAACTGTTTCAGCGCAGAAAATTTAGGGTCAAATTGGCCGTAGATCAAACAATCTGCCGACCGGCGATATAAGAAGTGGGTGTAGCTGAGACCACAGGGGCGGAGTTCCGCAAGCTGGAGACGGGATAACCGACCCTCTGGAGGATATCCTCCGTGGCAAGCGGAGGGAGCGTGTTACAGTAAAGGCTGGTGCTGGGGACCGAGCCTCTAATAAGGCTCCTGGAAACTTGTTGTTAAAGATTCGCCAAGCCTGGCACGGGCTCTGGTCCCGAGACGTCCACCTCACAACTATTCCTCCCTTTGGACCTGTAACCACGGCTTCTCTCCCTCTCACATACTCTTTTTTTTTTTCCTCTCTTTCCTTTCGGTAATTTTCATAAGCCCGGCAACACAGAGTGAGATAAGATTGACGGACTTCACCTGTTGAAGTCTCGAAATCAACGGATCTGTATTTTTCACACAAATCATGTGGAGGAATTTACGTTAGCATCAGAGTGGAACATTCCTGCACTGGCGTTGAATAATGATGAAGATTCTAATCATATGATAATTCATTTCGCGAATAAATTTCTCAAAATCTTTCTTGATAGAGTTTAAGCTGATAGAGTGACAAACAAGCATGTTTATTTTTAGCTATGACTTCCAAGGAATGTTGTTCTAAATGTATATATCATTGTACCGTACCGATGATAATGATCAATTTAGCATATCAGTAAGAGCTAATTTTGTTCCTCCGTATTTGTATTTCATATTAATGTATTACATTACACCAGGTATACTCGTCGAGGCACGAAGTTCCATCGCATAATAGTGGACATAGCAGTTCGTTACGTGGCGAACAAGCAAGGTTAGTGGGGCTGCGCCGGGCAGTGAGTCATCAGTGGCTAGGTCGAGATCTTGTCTTGCATCGCTAAGCACATAGTAATAATCCTAAATAAAAAAGCTAACTACTTGTTTGACGTGCGGGGGCTATAGAAAAGCCACTCATCTGCACACTAGTCGCTGTGCACCGAACGGGGACCAGGCAAACAATCAGTCTTAACTAACTAACAATCAATAACTGACCAATAAGCCCGTAGTAACTCAGACGATTATAGCTTCAGTGTTGTCCGCCACGACCTTCGGTAGCCAGCATCCCGCACGCTCGCCACACTACCTCACCGGGTTCACATACGGCGAATTTATAACGTGCACTTGACACCGATGAAGTCGGTATTTAGAGTCAGTCATCCACGCCATATGTAGATGGGTCGTGGTGACACTCGTGTCAGTTATCGAGGTCTGGTTGTATCGACTCAGAAGCGCGGCACAATTATAAAAAAAAAAATGTTAAGGGAAAACGCCCAAGCCTTTCAGACGGCATAGGAGGAGGGCGGAGTACCTCGTCGTCCTCCGGTATCACCAGTTTTATATGAGGAACTTCTGGTGATATATATATATATATATATATATATATATATATATATATATATATATATATATATATATATATATATATACGTATATATATATATATATATATATATATATATATATATATATATATATATATATGTGTGTGTGTGTGTGTGTGTGTGTGTGTGTGTGTGTGTGTGTGTGTGTGTGTGTGTGTCTGTGATGTTAAACGAGCATTCTTGTATTATGTCGCAATCGATAGGTGTTCTGGACAGACTCTTGGAAGTAAATGTGCTGTGGGAGGCAGCTGGTGGGGGTGTCAGATCACTTCTTGGTGGGGGCGAGGGTGAGAGTCCGTATCGAAAATGGTGTGGGTGGCAAGAGGGTGAAGAGGGGAGTGAACTTGGAGATATCGGGAGAGGATGGGTGAAGTATGGCAGAAGGTGAGCATAGGAAACTGATGGGGTGAGTGAGGAGTGAGAGGTATTTAGTGGAACAATACTTACACGTGAGAGAGAAGTATGTGGTATACGGAAGATGGGATGTGGGCGTATGAGAAAGAGCAGTTGAGTGGTGGGATGAGGAAGCCAAGTTGTCTGTGAGAGAGAAAAGCGAAGTATTTGGACATTACTTACAAAAACAACAACAACAACAAAAAAACCAATGCGAGTTACTACGAGGTGTACAAGAGAAAGAGGTGGTCAGGAAGAATGTACATGGGTTGTAAAAAGAAAGCAAATGAAATTTGGGGTGGGAGAGTATCCACAAACTTCAAGGAGGATAAGAAAGAGATTTTGGAAGGTGACGAGAACTAGAGAGCAAATGAAAGCATCAAAGAAGGTAGCAGATGGAGACCGGGGTAACATGTAAAGGAGAGATGTGACATGATAGAGTGGTGGGCGTAGGGTGTTTGGGACGTGGTGGTATGCGAAGCCAGAGAGTCGTGGCGTAGGCAAATCAGGGCATGTAAGATGAAGTATGCTAACGCGGCTGGAGTGGAAGGGATATCAGTCGGAAAATTCTCAAGCAAAGGGATGACAGGCGTTGTTCATTGGTTAGTTAGGGTTTTCAAAATTAGGCTCAAAATCGGGTGCCTGAGGATTGGCGAAATGCCTGTATAGTGTCATTATATGAGGCCTGACGGGACAAAAATGTATGTTCGAATTTCAGAGGTATACGTTTACTAAGCGTGCCTGGTAACTTGTACAGGAGAGTGGTATTTGAGAGGGTGGTGGCGTGCACAGAGCATCAGACTGTAGAGGAACAATATGGCTTCAGGAGCTGGTAGAGGATGTGTGGATAAGGTGTTTGCTTTGGGGATTTGTGTGAGCAACACTATGCTTAAAAAAAGAGAAGGTTTTGTATGTGACCTGGAGAAAACGTATGATAGGGATGATACAGATGCATTTTGGAAGGTGTTACAGATATACGGCGAGGGAGGCAGACTATTAGAAGCAGTGGAGTGTTTTTGTCAATGTGTGTGTGTACATAGAAAGGGATGAAGATGAGTGGTCCTCGGCAAAGGTGTGAGGTAATCATGGCTTTTGATTTTTCATAGATGGGATGGTCAGAGGGTAAATGCGATGGTCGTAGAGAGAGGGGTGGGATGGTTGGGAGGGGGTGGGGAGAGAGGTGAGTCAGTTACTGTTTGCTGATGACACAGCTCTGGTGGCGAAGTAGAGCGAGAAATTCCTGAAACTGGTTTCAGAGTTCGGTAGCATGTGTGAGAGGGGAAAGATGAGAGTTAATGTGAATAAAGGTTTTTAAGTTTAACCGGGAGGGAAACAGGTTAGTAGGAGAAAACCTGTTGGAAGTGGAGTAACTTAGATACCAAGAAGTGGATATGGCAACGGATGCAACCCTATGAGCTGAAGTGTGAGGGGGGGGGGATAAGTCTCTGGGTGTGTTTAGGAGTGTGTGGAAAAAACGTCTGTGAGGGCAAGGATGGACTAGAAGAGTCAGCCCTAGACTCATAAGTATGGAAGAGGATGGATGTGTTGGAACTGAAATGCTTGAGAACAATATGTGGTGAGAGGAGGGTTGATCGAGTAAGTAACGGGAGGCTGGGAGAGGTGTGATCGTAGGAAGACTATGATTTGAGAGAGGCGAAGAGGGTGTTCTTAAATTTTGGACATATGGAGATGGTGAGTGAGAAGTTGCTGAGTATATATGTCAATTGTGGAGGGAACAAGAAGAAGGGGGAAGACCGAGGACGAGATGGGAGTCGGGAATGAAAGGTGCTTTGAGGGGACTGGGGCCTGAACTTGCTGTAGGGCATGAGACCTGCCTGAACTAGAGCGAACTGGAGCAATGTGGTATAAAGGAGTGGACTTGCTGTCTGTGAGCTGAACCAAGGCTTATGGAAAGGTCAGTGGGAAACCATACATAGGGGAGTCTGGTTTTGGTGTATTATGATGACATCTACAGAGTGGATATGGGCATGTTTCCGGCGCTTCCTTGCCACGAGGGAAACGGCAAACAAGTATAACATATATATATATATATATATATATATATATATATATATATATATATATATATATATATATATATATATATATATTCATTTATTTATATTTATTTTGCTTTGTCGCTGTCTCCCGCATTAGCGAGGTAGCGCAACGAAACAGACGAAAGAATGGCCCAACCCGCCCACATACACATGTATATACATACACGTCCACAGACGGAAATATACATACCTATACATCTCAATGTACACATATATATACACACACAGACATATACATATATACACATGTACATAATTCATACTATCTGCCTTTATTTGTTCCCATCGCCACCTCGCCACACATGGAATAACAACCCCCTCCCCCCTCATGTGTGCGAGGTAGCGCTAGGAAATGACACCAAAGGACTCATTCGTTCACACTCAGTCTCTAGCTGTCATGTAATAATGCACCGAAACCACAGCTCCCTTTCCACATCCAGGCCCCACACAACTTTCCATGGTTTACCCCAGACGCTTCACATGCCCTGGTTCAATCCATTGACAGCACGTCGACCCCGGTATACCACATCGTTCCAATTCACTCTATTCCTTGCACGCCTTTCACCCTCCTGCATGTTCAGGCCCCGATCACTCAAAATCTTTTTCACTCCATCTTTCCACCTCCAATTTGGTCTCCCACTTCTCCTCGTTCCCTCCACCCCTGACACATATATCCTCTTGGTCAATCTTTCCTCACTCATTCTCTCCATGTGACCAAACCATTTCAAAACACCTTCTTCTGCTCTCTCAACCGCACTCTTTTTATTTCCACACATCTCTCTTAGCCTTACATTACTTACTCGATCAAACCACCTCACACCACATATTGTCCTCAAACATCTCATTTCCAGCACATCCATCCTCCTGCGCACAACTCTATCCATAGCCCACGCTTTGCAACCATACAACATTGTTGAAACCACTATTCCTTCAAACATACCCATTTTTGCTTTCCGAGATAATGTTCTCGACTTCCACACATTCTTCAAGGCCCCCAGAATTTTCGCCCCCTCCCCCATCCTATGATTCACTTCCGCTTCCATGGATCCATCCGCTGCCAGATCCACTCCCAGATATCTAAAACACTTCACTTCCTCCAGTTTTTCTCCATTCAAACTTACCTCCCAATTGACTTGACCCTCAACCCTACTGTACCTAATAACCTTGCTCTTATTCACATTTACGCTTAACTTCTTTTTTTCACACACTTTACCAAACTCCGTCACCAGCTTCTGCAGTTTCTTACATGAATCAGCCACCAGCGCTGTATCATCAGCGAACAACAACTGACTCACTTCCCAAGCTCTCTCATCCAGAACAGACTGCATACTTGCCCCTCTTTCCAAAACTCTTGCATTCACCTCCCTAACAACCCCTTCCATAAACAAATTAAACAACCATGGAGACATCACACACCCCTGCCGTAAACCTACATTCACTGAGAACCAATCACTTTCCTCTCTTCCTACACGTACACATGCCTTACATCCTCGATAAAAAAACTTTTCACTGCTTCTAACAACTTGCCTCCTACACCATATATTCTTAAAACCTTCCACAGAGCATCTCTATCAACTCTATCATATGCCTTCTCCAGATCCATAAATGCTACATACAAATCCATTTGTTTTTCTAAGTATTTCTCACATACATTCTTCAAAGCAAACACCTGATCCACACATCCTCTACCACTTCTGAAACCACACTGCTATTCCCCTATCTGATGCTCTGTACATGCCTTCACCCTCTCAATCAATACCCTCCCATATAATTTACCAGGAATACTCAACAAACTTATACTTCTGTAATTTGAGCACTCACTCTTATCCCCTTTGCCTTTGTACTATGGCACTATGCAAGCATTCCGCCAATCCTGAGGCACCTCACCATGAATCATACATACATTAAATAACCTTACCAACCAGTCAACAATACAGTCACCCCCTTTTTTAATAAATTCCACTGCAATACCATCCAAACCTTCTGCCTTGCCGGCTTTCATCTTCCGTAAAGCTTTTACTACCTCTTCTCTATTTACCAAATCATTTTCCCTAACCCTCTCACTTTGCACACCACCTCGACCAAAACACCCTATATCTGCCACTCTATCATCAAACACATTCAACAAACCTTCATCTTCCGTAAAGCTTTTACTACCTCTTCTCTATTTACCAAATCATTTTCCCTAACCCTCTCACTTTGCACACCACCTCGACCAAAACACCCTATATCTGCCACTCTATCATCAAACACATTCAACAAACCTTCAAAATACTCACTCCATCTCCTTCTCACATCACCACTACTTGTTATCACCTCCCCATTAGCCCCCTTCACTGAAGTTCCCATTTGCTCCCTTGTCTTACGCACTTTATTTACCTCCTTCCAAAACATCTTTTCATTCTCCCTGAAATTTAATGATACTCTCTCACCCCAACTCTCATTTGCCCTCTTTTTCACCTCTTGCACCTTTCTCTTGACCTCCTGCCTCTTTCTTTTATACCTCTCCCACTCATTTGCATTCTTTCCCTGGAAAAATCGTCCAAATGCCTTTCTCTTCTCTTTCACTAATAATCTTACTTCTTCATCCCACCACTCACTACCTTTTCTAATCAACCCACCTCCCACGCTTCTCATGCCACAAGCATCTTTTGCGCACTCCATCACTGCTTCCCTAAATACATCCCATTCCTCCCCCCACTCCCCTTACTTCCATTGTTCTCACCTTTTTCCATTCTGTACTCAGTCTCTCCTGGTACTTCCTCACACAAGTCTCCTTCCCAAGCTCACTTACTCTCACCACTCTCTTCACCCCAACATTCTCTCTTCTTTTCTGAAAACCCCCACAAATCTTCACCTTCGTCTTCACAAGATAATGATCAGACATCTCTCCAGTTGCACCTCTCAGCACATTAACATCCAAAAGTCTCTCTTTCGTGCGTCTATCAATTAACACGTAATCCAATAACGCTCTCTGGCCATCTCTCCTACTTACATACGTATACTTATGTATATCTCGCTTTTTAAACCAGGTATTCCCAATCACCAGTCCTTTTTCAGCACATAAATCTACAAGCTCTTCACCATTTCCATTTACAACACTGAACACTCCATGTATACCAATTA
The DNA here is from genome assembly GCF_036320965.1 of Panulirus ornatus. NCBI lineage: Eukaryota > Metazoa > Arthropoda > Malacostraca > Decapoda > Palinuridae > Panulirus > Panulirus ornatus. Next base: position 12,158,696 of record NC_092225.1, read on the forward strand.
TTCCCTCAACTGCCACATTACTCACCTTTGCATTCAAATCACCCATCACTATAACCCGGTCTTGTGCATCAGAACCACTAACACACTCATTCAGCTGCTCCCAAAACACTTGCCTCTCATGATCTTTCTTCTCATGCCCAGGTGCATATGCACCAATAATCACCCATCTCTCTCCATCAACTTTCAGTTTTACCCATATCAATCTAGAATTTACTTTCTTACATTCTATCACATACTCCCACAACTCCTGATTCAGGAGTAGTGCTACTCCTTCCCTTGCTCTTGTCCTCTCACTAACCCCTGACTTTACTCCCAAGACATTCCCAAACCACTCTTCCCCTTTACCCTTGAGCTTCGTTTCAATCAGAGCCAAAACATCCAGGTTCCTTTCCTCAAACATACTACCTATCTCTCCTTTTTTCACATCTTGGTTGCATCCACACACATTTAGACACCCCAATCTGAGCCTTCGAGGAGGACGAGCACTTCTCGCGTGACTCCTTCTTCTGTTTCCCCTTTTAGAAAGTTAAGATACAATATATATATTAGACGAACATGGCGTGACTCCTTTTTCTGTTTCCCCTTTTAGAAAGTTAAAATACAATATAGATATAAGATGAACATGGCCACAATGACTGTAGAATTTTAGATTCTGCCAGTCACAATTTGGGCTTGGGTATTTCGAAGAGTTTGTGGGTATTTAGCGAGAAACGAAAATCAAATTTGTCTTCTACCGACATTGATCTACTTCGTTAAGAGTTCCCCCTCGCGTTCCCGTTTTCGTTTTTATCTGCGGGTGTGCCTGTATAACCGACCAGTTTGCAAGTAAATGTTGGCTGGAAAGCCACAAGCCAGGAGTGAAGGATGGTTTTGTTTGATATTTTGGTGTTTTTTGGTCACATATATAGAGTATATCATATTTATATACATATATTTGTGGACCACTCTATGTATCCCACCCCCAGCGTTTCTTAGTTATATAAGTTAGATTAGGTTAGGTTAACCTTGCTTAGAAAAGTGTTGGGGGATCGAGTTTTCAGGCGATTTCCATCACTTATTTTGTATTTTGTCACGATTGTTTCAATGTATTTTACACTTACCTTTTGTACTTACATGTGTTGAGAGTGGGTGTAGTTACACAGCATCATCCTTAAGAACTGAAGGTGTTAGATATACTTTGGTTAGTGTACACAGCTTGACGTTGACGGCCTAAGTGATACTAGGAGTTGATAAGGTTGAAACCCAAACAGCCGACACACACACACACACACACACACACACACACACACACACACACACACACACACACACACACACACACACACATTCTCCCCACATTGATACACACACAGCACTACTGCACTTTATGACCTGTCTTCTCACCCAGTGGACGTGGTTGGCTTCCTGAATGCTGCGGGAGTTTGTTATAGACAGGAAGGACGCTTGGGGCAAGGAGTAATTGAGTTCGCTGATGATGACTTAAGCTGATACCCGAAGCGTCTGAATGTTTTGTCAAGAAGACAATCATAGAGATGTTTCTGTTTACATTAGTTCTGCTCCTTCCCATTATTCTTCGCTTCCCACCTGGAAGTTAAATGGATGCCGATATATATATATATATATATATATATATATATATATATATATATATATATATATATAAATATATATATATATATATATATATATATATATATATATATATATATATATATATATATATATATATATATATATCTTTTCTTTCAAACTATTCGCCATTTCCCGCGTTAGCGAGGTAGTTAAGAACAGAGGACTGGGCCTCTGAGGGAATATCCTCACCTGGCCCTCTTCTCTGTTCCTTCTTTTGGAAAAATAAAAAAGAAAAAAAAAATGATGAGAGGGGAGGATTTCCAGCCACCCGCTCCCTCCCCTTTTAGTCGCCTTCTACGACACGCAGGGAACACGTGGGAAGTATTCTTTCTCCCCTATCCCTAGGGATATATATATATATATATATATATATATATATATATATATATATATATATATATATATATATATATCCCCTCATTTTTTTTTTAATTTTCCAAAAGAAAGAACAGAGAATGGGGCCAGGTGAGGATATTTCCTCAAAGGCCCAGTCCTCTGTTCTTAACGCTACCTCACTGATGCGGGAAATGGCGAATAGTATGAAAGAAAAAATATATATATATATGTTATACTTAATCGCCGTCTCCCGTGTTAGCGAGGTAGCGCAAGGAAACAGATGAAAGAATGGCCCAACCCACCCACATATGCATGTATGCGCATCCATATTCGCCATTTCCCGCATTTGCTAGGTAGCGTTAGGAACAGAGGACAGAGCCTTAGAGGGTATATCCTCACTTGGCTCCGTTCTCTGTTCCTTTTTTTGGAATGGTGAAAAACGGGAGGGGAGGATTTCCAGCCCCCACTCCCTCCTCTTTTAGTCGCCTTCTACGACACGCAGAGAATACGTGGGAAGTATTATTTTTCCCCCTGTAACCAGGGATTATATATATATATATATATATATATATATATATATATATATATATATATATATATATATATATATACTCTGGCAATGACCTATGGTCTTCAGCTGAAGAATAAGGACACATCTTGTCAAGGAACTTTTTTGCTGCAAAAGGATCAGTCCTGCCTCTCCTGCGGGATGTAGCGCAGCCTTGTGCTGCAGACTTTGGTAAAATGGCTCTAGGTAATACCAGGACCCACTTAAGAAAGAGTTCCTGGGTTACTTACATATCATTATGTACACAGGGTAAAAAGAAAACAAGTTAAACTACTTGTGAAATGGAATTTCCATTTAGGCAGGAACTTCTGATATGTATTTGACTAAGAGCCACACGTCTGTCTCCGTGTGAGTAATGTACTGTGAATGCCAGGAACTCTCACTGTAAGTGGCTGGTTCTCCTGGCACTCTCCTCCCAACACCCAGACATCTCCGATAGGAGCTAATCCCTTCGTTACAGCTGATTGCCCCCACCCAGCTAATCACTTACGGTACCAAACTTTACGCTAAGTTGAGTGGGGATTAGGGACAGCGATGGTAATTGCGGGAGGGCTGTAGGTGACCTGAATGATGGTTGAAGGTGGGATGTGAGTGGTCGATTATATGTTGTGAGGTGGAGGGTAACAAATGTTATAAAGAGCGAATGGACTGACTGTATAAATCTTAAGTGTGTTATGCAAAGACATCAAATGTAGGCTGTGGTTGTGAGGGATTTGACTGTCAGTTCAGCGAGAAGCACATGTGAGTTTATGTATAGGTCGAATGCAGACTATAATAGAATTGAGCGCATTTTGGGTAAAGTTAACTGTCGTCCAAGCGAAATTTGATTCTCCTTAAGACGGACTGAATATTCTCTTCCAGTCTTTCCTTTTCCTTCTGCTGTCAGTGTAAAACTTTTAATATGTGAATACTAATGACGCAGGGCCTGACTCGGTGACTGTCTGGGCTTAAAAGATCATTTCATATTATTATGCAAGTCGTTGGTTCATTAGCGTAGTTGACCGTGATGCATTCCTGGGCCGGCCTGTGGTCAAACGCGCAGGTTTGAATCCTGATTGCGGTCCATAGTCAACCTAGGTGCTCATCTTCCCCTAGAGATGGGTCGTTAGATTGGGTACCTGGCTTACACCTAGGATATATATATATATATATATATATATATATTTTTTTTTTTTTTTTATACTTTGTCGCTGTCTCCCGCGTTTGCGAGGTAGCGCAAGGAAACAGACGAAAGAAATGGCCCCCCCCCCATACACATGTACATACGTCCACACACGCAAATATACATACCTACACAGCTTTCCATGGTTTACCCCAGACGCTTCACATGCCTTGATTCAATCCACTGACAGCACGTCAACCCCTGTATACCACATCGCTCCAATTCACTCTATTCCTTGCCCTCCTTTCACCCTCCTGCATGTTCAGGCCCCGATCACACAAAATCTTTTTCACTCCATCTTTCCACCTCCAATTTGGTCTCCCTCTTCTCCTCGTTCCCTCCACCTCCGACACATATATCCTCTTGGTCAATCTTTCCTCACTCATTCTCTCCATGTGCCCAAACCATTTCAAAACACCCTCTTCTGCTCTCTCAACCACGCTCTTTTTATTTCCACACATCTCTCTTACCCTTACGTTACTTCCTCGATCAAACCACCTCACACCACACATTGTCCTCAAACATCTCATTTCCAGCACATCCATCCTCCTGCGCACATCTCTATCCATAGCCCACGCCTCGCAACCATACAACATTGTTGGAACCACTATTCCTTCAAACATACCCATTTTTGCTTTCCGAGATAATGTTCTCGACTTCCACACACTTTTCAAGGCTCCCAAAATTTTCGCCCCCTCCCCCACCCTATGATCCACTTCCGCTTCCATGGTTCCATCCGCTGACAGATCCACTCCCAGATATCTAAAACACTTCACTTCCTCCAGTTTTTCTCCATTCAAACTCACCTCCCAATTGACTTGACCCTCACCCCTACTGTACCTAATAACCTTGCTCTTATTCACATTTACTCTTAACTTTCTTCTTCCACACACTTTACCAAACTCAGTCACCAGCTTCTGCAGTTTCTCACATGAATCAGCCACCAGCGCTGTATCATCAGCGAACAACAACTGACTCACTTCCCAAGCTCTCTCATCCCCAACAGACTTCATACTTGCCCCTCTTTCCAGGACTCTTGCATTTACCTCCCTAACAACCCCGTCCATAAACAAATTAAACAACCATGGAGACATCACACACCCCTGCCGCAAACCTACATTCACTGAGAACCAATCACTTTCCTCTCTTCCTACACGTACACATGCCTTACATCCTCGATAAAAACTTTTCACTGCTTCTAACAACTTGCCTCCCACACCATATATTCTTAATACCTTCCACAGAGCATCTCTATCAACTCTATCATATGCCTTCTCCAGATCCATCAATGCTACATACAAATCCATTTGCTTTTCTAAGTACTTCTCACATACATTCTTCAAAGCAAACACGATTTTTGCAGGGAAAAAATGCAATTGAGTGGGAGATGTATAAAAGAAAGAGACAGGAGGTCAAGAGAAAGGTGCAAGAGGTGAAAAAGAGGGCAAATAAGAGTTGGGGTGAGAGAGTATCATTAAATTTTAGGGAGAATAAAAAGATGTTCTGGAAGGAGGTAAATAAAGTGCGTAAGACAAGGGAGCAAATGGGAACTTCAGTGAAGGGCGCAAATGGGGAGGTGATAACAAGTAGTGGTGATGTGAGAAGGAGATGGAGTGAGTATTTTGAAGGTTTGTTGAATGTGTTTGATGATAGAGTGGCAGATATAGGGTGTTTTGGTCGAGGTGGTGTGCAAAGTGAGAGGGTTAGGGAAAATGATTTGGTAAACAGAGAAGAGGTAGTAAAAGCTTTGCGGAAGATGAAAGCCGGCAAGGCAGCAGGTTTGGATGGTATTGCAGTGGAATTTATTAAAAAAGGGGGTGACTGTATTATTGACTGGTTGGTAAGGTTATTTAATGTATGTATGACTCATGGTGAGGTGCAAAGGCAAAGGGGATGAGAGTGAGTGCTCAAATTACAGAGGTATAAGTTTGTTGAGTATTCCTGGTAAATGATATGGGAGGGTATTGATTGAGAGGGTGAAGGCATGTACAGAGCATCAGATTGGGGAAGAGCAGTGTGGTTTCAGAGGTGGCAGAGGATGTGTGGATCAGGTGTTTGCTTTGAAGAATGTATGTGAGAAATACTTAGAAAAGCAAATGGATTTGTATGTAGCATTTATGGATCTGGAGAAGGCATATGATAGAGTTGATAGAGATGCTCTGTGGAAGGTATTAAGAATATATGGTGTGGGAGGCAAGTTGTTAGAAGCAGTGAAAAGTTTTTATCGAGGATGTAAGGCATGTGTACGTGTAGGAAGAGAGGAAAGTGATTGGTTCTCAGTGAATGTAGGTTTGCGGCAGGGTTGTGTGATGTCTCCATGGTTGTTTAATTTCTTTATGGATGGGGTTGTTAGGGAGGTGAATGCAAGAGCTTTGGAAAGAGGGGCAAGTATGAAGTCTGTTGTGGATGAGAGAGCTTGGGAAGTGAGTCAGTTGTTGTTCGCTGATGATACAGCGCTGATGGCTGATTCATGTGAGAAACTGCAGAAGCTGGTGACTGAGTTTGGTAAAGTGTGTGAAAGAAGAAAGTTAAGAGTAACTGTGAATAAGAGCAAGGTTATTAGGTACAGTAGGGTTGAGGGTCAAGTCAATTGGGAGGTAAGTTTGAATGGAGAAAAACTGGAGGAAGTAAAGTGTTTTAGATATCTGGGAGTGGATCTGGCAGCGGATGGAACCATGGAAGCGGAAGTGGATCATAGGGTGGGGGAGGGGGCGAAAATCCTGGGAGCCTTGAAGAATGTGTGGAAGTCGAGAACATTATCTCGGAAAGCAAAAATGGGTATGTTTGAAGGAATAGCGGTTCCAACAATGTTGTATGGTTGCGAGGCGTGGGCTATGGATAGAGTTGTGCGCAGGAGGGTGGATGTGCAGGAAATGAGATGTTTGAGGACAATGTGTGGTGTGAGGTGGTCTGATCGAGTAAGTAACGTAAGGGTAAGAGAGATGTGTGGAAATAAAAAGAGCGTGGTTGAGAGAGCAGAAGAGGGTGTTTTGAAATGGTTTGGGCACATGGAGAGAATGAGTGAGGAAAGATTGACCAAGAGGATATATGTGTCGGAGGTGGAGGGAACGAGGAGAAGTGGGAGACCAAATTGGAGGTGGAAAGATGGAGTGAAAAAGATTTTGTGTGATCGGGGCCTGAACATGCAGGAGGGTGAAAGGAGGGCAAGGAATAGAGTGAATTGGATCGATGTGGTATACCGGGGTTGACGTGCTGTCAGTGGATTGAATCAAGGCATGTGAAGCGTCTGGGGTAAACCATGGAAAGCTGTGTAGGTATGTATATTTGCGTGTGTGGACGTATGTATATACATGTGTATGGGGGTGGGTTGGGCCATTTCTTTCGTCTGTTTCCTTGCGCTACCTCGCAAACGCGGGAGACAGCGACAAAGCAAAAAGAAAAAAAAAATATATATATATCGCCAATGAAATAGCCTTGATTAGGGTATTCATTTGCCCTTGTCGTCTAAACTAACATGAATAAAGAAAAATCAAATCATTCAAGACTTATTTTAGGTTGTGAGTGGAGGAGATGACTGAAAATTAGGCCAAAAATTTAGAGGCGATTTATCAACACTTGTGAAGCTGCCTGTTATACATTAGTTACATTTGACGAAATTACATTCATTTACTAACTTTTGACAATTCAACCCATTCCTATAGGCAAGAGGCGTGAAGGGTACTGGTTCTTGCAGTGCTTCACATGAACATCATCAGGCACATGGAATTAGATGGGTTGTGCAATCTGGCGATTGCTAACGACCAACAATTCTAGGATGAGCTAACAGTATATCTTGAGGTACGTCACTCATGGTTAAAAAATCATTTGCACCAACTTCAACGAAATTATGGGCGTATGAATTACTGTACTGAAGCACCGAATCAGTTATTCATGTTTATCATCCTATGATTATGCGCTTGGCTGAAAAACTCATGAGACACTGCAATCATCACAGGCTATAAATAAGACGTTGATGATGAATACATTTTACGAACCCTCAGTGAGAGACAGATGATACAGTATTATGAGTTACTGGAGAAGATTTGCTCAGCGCTGTGCTAGTCAGCGGATGAAGCTGTTTGCCGTTGTAAGGAAAAGAGGAAAAGGTTACTTGTTGGCACATCTTGAAATCGTTAAAAGACCTAGAGGCAATAGGGCGAAACAACCCTCCCAATAAACTCCCACAGCAAACTATTTGCCGCGTCTGTTTCGGCAACCCCATCACAGAGTTTCCTACAAAGTTGGGCATCCATCACTAGGGACTAACTTCGCAGTGTTCCACTTTAAGTCTGATCCTGGATATTGCAGATACCACGAGAATAATGCAGTTGTAACACAACACAGGCCTGTAGCATTAAATAATCACCCTGGGTCTCCATCAACATTCTAGGTGACGTTTGGTAAAATGACCACAATATCACGAGGTTAGAATACCTTGTGCAAAGTGGGATGACCCCTGCTTGACGCTTGGCAGGCGTCTCTTCCCACTGTCATTCTCAGGAAGAGGTGTCCTTGAGAGTTCTGGTGTGTTAGTGTATGTTTCACACCAAGAGGTGCCACAGATATCCGAAAATGAATTAGCAACGCACTCGAGGTGAAGTCTTCCGATGAACTTGGGGATTATGACTCAAGAATATTACCTCAAGGTCATCCTCATTCTTTGATGGGTTTTTGAATTTATACTATAGTCGTATCAACAGACTGTCGTTGCTTGATTTATTGCAGTGCATCCCACTGGCTTAACTCCTCTAAGTCATAGAACTTGTATAAGTTAAGTTCAGGGGATCTCGCCAACGCTGGTAGATTCGTTGATGGGGACTTGGGCAGAAAGGCCATGTAAGGGAGATTATCATCATGTAGCAAAGTAACATGTTCAACGAAATTCAGATGTTCAGATACCGTAAGAGTGAGCAACAACATCTAACTTTTTATGCTCATATGCTTTACCGTGAGCGGCCGCTAGTGTAAATTAAGAAGCTAAAATAGAACGACCTGTGACGTAGAGAACAATTTCGACTTATCTAATTGATTAGTAATGTTATCCATGATCTTCTCAGTAAGGAGAGATTCCATAACGAATGGGTCTGATCAACGATTGACCAGTCTATCACTGACGAATACCTGCTTGGTCAGTATTACAACTGTGACTTTATCAGTGATGGGGACAAGCTATGAGTCCATCCTCCCACCGAGGCAGTTTGACATTTGCTGGCGCTGCTGCAGAATGTCGTACTGCTTGATATTTTCCTTTTTTAAATAGAATGAAAATATCTCAGATGATATAAACAAACAGAAATACTTGCTTGAGGAAGTAGACAATGTTTGTTTCTCTGAGTACACGCTGTCTGCACCAGCTTATCATGTACGAAATACCGAAGTTCGTAGTGTTAACTGACTCCCCCAAGAAGGAATTGACTGCACTACGAGCAAGAAGTCACCTTGGAGGAAAATGAATCATTGTCAGGGAGTGAAAAGAGAGAGAGCCTCCGTCGTGGTCAATCCTAGTTACTGAAGTGAGGGTGGTTACTCATATTTGCTGAAGGGAGGGTGGTTACTCATATGCACTGAAGTGAGGGTGGTTACTCATATGCACTGAAGTGAGGATGGTTACTCACATGCACTGAAGTGAGGTTGGTTACTCATATGTACTGAAGTGAGGGTGGTTACTCACATGTAAGTGTGGTTGGTTACTCATATGTACTGAAGTGAGGGTGGTTACTCATATTTACTGAAGTGTGGGTGGTTATTCATATGTACTGAAGTGAGGGTGGTTACTCATATTTACTGAAGTGTGGGTGGTTATTCATATGTACTGGAGTGTGGGTGGTTATTCATATGTACTGTAGTGAGGTTGGTTACTCATATGTACTGAAGTGAGGGTGGTTACTCATATTCACTGAAGTGTGGGTGGTTATTCATATGTACTGAAGTGAGGGTGGTTATTCATATGTACTGAAGTGTGGGTGGTTATTCATATGTACTGAAGTGAGGGTGGTAACTCATGTTCCCTTAGAAGTTTACGCCCAACATGAAGTAACGGTATATTCGACACGTAACCGATGCAAGGGTGATAACGCCACGTCATTGAAGTAAGGAGTTACATCATGTTACTGAAACAAAGACATTCGTTCCATGCCTGTAAGGTAAGGGTCGTTGCTCCACGTTACGGGAGTGAAGATGTTTCAGCCATGTCACTGTAGGTGGTGGGTCACGCCCCATCACTGGAGTAGAGGTTAGTTTCACCCCCATCACTGGAATGAGGATGATTACACCTCATCACTGACGTTTCTTAGGTACAAAAACCATTACGATTTGCCAGACAACCTTATAGTATCTGTGTATCTCGAGGCATGAATATCCCTCCGAGAAATCGTAGCATCGCAAACTCTTTAAGGCTTTGCTTAAGTGTGGAATTTTCTCCTTTTACACGTAGATGATTATATACGTATCAGAGTAACAAAACGGCTATGTCTTATAAGAAAATGTCACCAGACTCCTTCCAATAAGATAGGTGCGCTTTTCAATCTCTTGCATCTTTTTACCTCGATCCATTTTTAGTGACTATGAGACACTGTAAGACCCGTATCATCAGATAGGACATTATCTTGTGTTCTCCTGATAAACCATCATGTTGCTGGCACCTGCCAGTGGTAACGTGACGCATTCATGAGCCGCTTGGGGTCGAGCCAGCATAGGATCGAACACTGGATCAACTCCTGGTTGCGTCAGGTCGGTTTGATTTGATTTGCACCGGTAACCCCGGCAAATTTTGTTTTGCTCATCCTGTGAGCTGTATCTCAAAAAGGAGTGTGCAATTAACCCAGCTGTTCATCCGCTCCTTGGGACTAGTCATAGATCGGTTGCTCACACAACCAGCAATCTGATAGCATTTTACAGCACCTAACTTGTACAACACTGAGGTATATATATATTTTTTTTCTTTTTTTTTTTTTTTTGCTTTGTCGCTGTCTCCCGCGTTTGCGAGGTAGCGCAAGGAAACAGACGAAAGAAATGGCCCAACCCACCCCCATACACATGTATATACATACGTCCACACACGCAAATATACATACCTACACAGCTTTCCATGGTTTACCCCAGACGCTTCACATGCCCTGATTCAATCCACTGACAGCACGTCAACCCCGGTATACCACATCGCTCCAATTCACTCTATTCCTTGCCCTCCTTTCACCCTCCTGCATGTTCAGGCCCCGATCACACAAAATCTTTTTCACTCCATCCTTCCACCTCCAATTTGGCCTCCCTCTTCTCCTCGTTCCCTCCACCTCCGACACATATATTCTCTTGGTCAATCTTTCCTCACTCATTCTCTCCATGTGCCCAAACCATTTCAAAACACCCTCTTCTGCTCTCTCAACCACGCTCTTTTTATTTCCACACATCTCTCTTACCCTTACGTTACTTACTCGATCAAACCACCTCACACCACACATTGTCCTCAAACATCTCATTTCCAGCACATCCATCCTCGTGCGCACAACTCTATCCATAGCCCACGCCTCGCAACCATACAACATTGTTGGAACCACTATTCCTTCAAACATACCCATTTTTGCTTTCCGAGATAATGTTCTCGACTTCCACACATTCTTCAAGGCTCCCAGAATTTTCGCCCCCTCCCCCACCCTATGATCCACTTCCGCTTCCATGGTTCCATCCGCTGCCAGATCCACTCCCAGATATCTAAAACACTTCACTTCCTCCAGTTTTTCTCCATTCAAACTCACCTCCCAATTGACTTGACCCTCAACCCTACTGTACCTAATAACCTTGCTCTTATTCACATTTACTCTTAACTTTCTTCTTTCACACACTTTACCAAACTCAGTCACCAGCTTCTGCAGTTTCTCACATGAATCAGCCACCAGCGCTGTATCATCAGCGAACAACAACTGACTCACTTCCCAAGCTCTCCCATCCCCAACAGACTTCATACTTGCCCCTCTTTCCAAAACTCTTGCATTTCACCTCCCTAACAACCCCATCCATAAACAAATTAAACAACCATGGAGACATCACACACCCCTGCCGCAAACCTACATTCACTGAGAACCACTCACTTTCCTCTCTTCCTACACGTACACATGCCTTACATCCTCGATAAAAACTTTTCACTGCTTCTAACAACTTGCCTCCCACACCATATATTCTTAATACCTTCCACAGAGCATCTCTATCAACTCTATCATATGCCTTCTCCAGATCCATAAATGCTACATACAAATCCATTTGCTTTTCTAAGTATTTCTCACATACATTCTTCAAAGCAAACACCTGATCCACACATCCTCTACCACTTCTGAAACCACACTGCTCTTCCCCAATCTGATGCTCTGTACATGCCTTCACCCTCTCAATCAATACCCTCCCGTATAATTTACCAGGAATACAAAACAAACTTATACCTCTGTAATTTGAGCACTCACTCTTATCCCCTTTGCCTTTGTACAATGGCACTATGCACGCATTCCGCCAATCCTCAGGCACCTCACCATGAGTCATACATACATTAAATAACCTTACTAACCAGTCAGTAATACAGTCACCCCCTCTTTTAATAAATTCCACTGCAATACCATCCAAAACCTGCTGCCTTGCCGGCTTTCATCTTCCGCAAGGCTTTTACTATCTCTTCTCTGCTTACCAAATCATTTTCCCTAACCCTCTCACTTTGCACACCACCTCGACCAAAACACCCTATATCTGCCACTCTATCATCAAACACATTCAACAAACCTTCAAAATACTCACTCCATCTCCTTCTCACATCACCACTACTTGTTATCACCTCCCCATTTGCGCCCTTCACTGAAGTTCCCATTTGTTCCCTTGTCTTACGCTCTTTATTTACCTCCTTCCAGAACATCTTTTTATTCTCCCTAAAATTTAATGATGCTCTCTCACCCCAACTCTCATTTGCCCTCTTTTTCACCTCTTGCACCTTTCTCTTGACCTCCTGTCTCTTTCTTTTATACGTCTCCCACTCAATTGCATTCTTTCCCAGCAAAAATCGTCCAAATGCCTCTTTCTTCTCTTTCACTAATAATCTTACTTCTTCATTCCACCACTCACTACCCTTTCTAATCAACCCACCTCCCACTCTTCTCATGCCACAAGCATCTTTATCGAGGATGTAAGGCATGTGTACGTGTAGGAAGAGAGGAAAGTGATTGGTTCTCAGTGAATGTAGGATTGCGGCAGGGGTGTGTGATGTCTCCATGGTTATTTAATTTGTTTATGGATGGGGTTGTTAGGGAGGTGAATGCAAGAGTTTTGGGAAGAGGGGCAAGTATGAAGTCTGTTGGGGATGAGAGAGCTTGGGAAGTGAGTCAGTTGTTGTTCGCTGATGATACAGCGCTGGTGGCTGATTCATGTGAGAAACTGCAGAAGCTGGTGACTGAGTTTGGTAAAGTGTGTGAAAGAAGAAAGTTAAGAGTAAATGTGAATAAGAGCAAGGTTATTAGGTACAGTAGGGTTGAGGGTCAAGTCAATTGGGAGGTAAGTTTGAATGGAGCAAAACTGGAGGAAGTAAAGTGTTTTAGATATCTGGGAGTGGATCTGGCAGCGGATGGAACCATGGAAGCGGAAGTGGATCAATGGGTGGGAGAGGGGTCGAAAATCCTGGGAGCCTTGAAGAATGTGTGGAAGTCGAGAACAATATCTCGGAAAGCAAAAATGGGTATGTTTGAAGGAATAGTGGTTCCAACAATGTTGTATGGTTGCGAGGCGTGGGCTATGGATAGAGTTGTGCGCAGGAGGATGGATGTGCTGGAAATGAGATGTTTGAGGACAATGTGAGGTGGTTTGATCGAGTAAGTAACGTAAGGGTAAGAGAGATGTGTGGAAATAAAAAGAGCGTGGTTGAGAGAGCAGAAGAGGGTGTTTTGAAATGGTTTGGGCACATGGAGAGAATGAGTGAGGAAAGATTGACCAAGAGGATATATGTGTCGGAATTGGAGGGAACGAGGAGAAGAGGGAGACCAAATTGGAGGTGGAAAGATGGAGTGAAAAAGATTTTGTGTGATCGGGACCTGAACATGCAGGAGGGTGAAAGGAGGGCAAGGAATAGAGTGAACTGGATCGATGTGGTATCAGGGCATGTGAAGCGTCTGGGGTAAACCATGGAAAGCTGTGTAGGTATGTATATTTGCGTGTGTGGACGTATGTATATACATGTGTATGGGGATGGGTTAGGCCATTTCTTTCGTCTGTTTCCTTGCGCTACCTCGCAAACCCGGGAGACAGCGACAAAGCAAAAAAAAAGAGAAAATATATATATATATATATATATATATATATATATATATATATATATATATATATATATATATATATATATATATATATATATATATATATCTTTCTTTCTTTCATACTAGCGTTAAGAACAGAGGACTGGGCCTTTGAGGGAATATCCTCACCTGGCCCTCTTCACTGTTCCTTCTTTTGGAAAATCAAAAAAAAAAAGAAAAACGAGAGGGGAGGATTGCCAGCTACCCGGTCCATTCCCTTTTAGTCGCCTTCTACGACACGCGGGGAATATGTGGGAAGTATTCTTTCTCCCATATCCCCAGGTATATATATATATATATATATACATATATATGTATAGTGCATATGAACGCGCACTTCCATATAACATACAAACCTGATGGGAAATGACCAGTGGAGACCCCGTTGCTCACCAAAGTGAGATGAAGGGTATTCGAGTACATAGTATTCGAATAGCCGTTTCCCTATTAGAGGCGATCGTAGCCTAGCGGTGGCGCTCCCGCCTGCCACGTAGGGTTCCCGGGTTCAATCTTGGCTCTTGGAGGTTTGTATGTTATATGAAGTGCGCGCTCATATGCATTATTTTCGTGTATATATATATATATATATATATATATATATATATATATATATATATATATATATATATATATATATGTATATATATATATATATATATATATATATATATATATATATATATATATATATATATATATATATATATAACGTTAATGACATGGCACTGAATAGGTCATTCATATGCCAGTGCTGTCTCAGCTAACATAGAATAAAAGCAGGTAAATCTTTTAGGAAACTCGGAGCCTAATTAGAATGATCACTAGAATCGCAACTCTTTGATTCTTAAAGAAAAATATATGAGTCAGTAGCGCACAACTTGAAAGGTTGTGAGAAAAACCTTAAGGAACCTTCCCTTTAAGAAAGACTTCATTAGTCCAATTGCACGTAGGCTAATTCTGTTCTGGTATTTCCAGTCGATTTGGACGACGGATTCCGAATATATCAACACCCGTGAAAGTGCGAGTAATTCAGGATCACATGATACATGAACGAGGCAGCCTGAAGGTACACCTCATGTCTTCTAACAGAGGGTATTTTGAAGACCTACTCTATAGACTTTTTCTTTTCTTTCGTGATTCAAATTAAGGAAAAAAGAAGAGAGTGGTCGTTCGAAAAACTTTCTCAAAACTACACCGAGGGATCTCCATGGCCGATCTGGCTGACGGTGCTTCAGACGAAGTGGAAAAGTGATTTCAGAGATTTTTAGCGGATGAAAAAAAAAAGAAGAAGAAAAAAGAAATCTGGAACTCATGAACGAACTTTAATGACATTCCTTCGAGGGACTTCTACGTCAAATTTCAAGATGATTCTGTTGAAGTTGAGAGATGTTTTTCGTAAAAGGATATAACTGTTGGAGATGATGATGCCAGTTTTGTTGGAGAGGCTGGTGCCAAGTTTGTTGGAGATTGGGGTGCCAAAGATGCTGGAGACCGAGGCTACAAGCTTATCGGAGATGGGGATGCCAAGTTTTTGGCTATGGTGGTGCCACATTTTGGTGGCGATGGAAATGCCAAGGTCGGTGTAGACGATGTTGCCATGTTTGAAGTTCATCTGTGTGACGATTTCGTAGAAAATTGGACCATGTTATGAACGGTATACGATGGACGAACAGAAAACGACTGCCAGGAGAGACGATGACGTGACGAACAGACAACTTCGGTCACTTAGGACAACTGACGAGAGTTGGACGGATGACGATAGTCGTCCTAGACAGACGACGACGGGTGGACGGACTATGGTAATCGTCCAGGACAGACGATGACAGAGACAGACAACGACAGTCGGCCGAGAGAGACGACCACAGGTGTACAGACCACGAGTGTCGGCCAGAACAGACAAGAACAGACAGACAGACAGAGACTACGACAGTCAGGCAGGACAGCTCACAACAGACAGATAGACGGGAGTCGGCCAGGATAGACGAGGACGGAAAGTACTTCAGGCGTCCAATGCTGTCAGGTATGTAAGTGAGCTACCTGTACTGGGGTATGGTGAGGCCGTTACCAGTGTTCCTATTTTCCTCCGTTGCCAGTGTTCCTCTTCTCCCCCGTTGCCAGTGTTCCTCTTCTCCCCCGTTGCCAGTGTTCCTCTTCTCCTCCGTTGCCAGTGATTCCCCTTCTCTATTACCAGTGATTCCTCCTCTCCGTTGCCGGTAAATCCTCATCTTTTCCGTTGCCGGAGATCCATCTTCTCTTCCTCAAGTTACTTTCTTTGATTCAGCGGCTAGAATTGTTCAGTGCATCAAGTGTCTCGTTGTACATGAGTATGTTTATATGTAGTTACGTGTGCATCTGTATGTAAGTGTTCGAGTGAGTTTGTAATTACCTGTTTTTAAAATTCGTGGAGGGGGTCCTACACTCTTGGGAGTCCAGATATGCATATTTACATACGGGTCTGTATATGCTTCCAGAATTCAGAAGTTTATTTCCAAGAAAAGAGAGACCTCATCCATGATATGGTGAGGTGCATGCGTAATGTCCGTATGTGTACGTTGGTAGATGAATAAAGATAAATAGGTAACGTTTTGCTGGATTTAGGCAGCTAGTTTGCTGAAAGTATACAGTTGTGTTACAGATACTACAGAACTGGGAGGTCATGATAGTCACTAGTTAATCAGTCAGGCAAGAGCTTAAGATTAGATTGAGTAGGATATTTCCACACTTTGGATCAGCGTATGGATGAGGTACAGTTAGATGGCCAGGGGGGCAGATGTTCAGGCATGTTTATAGAGTAAAAGGTACGGTGGATACATTAGGAACTTGACTGAACATTAAGTGATGAATATATACAGTAATACAGTAATTGACGTGTGTGTGTGTGTGTGTGTGTGTGTGTGTGTGTGTGTTTATTTACCAGGCAGAGAAGGTTCACACTCATTGCCTGGTGCCCGATTTGCCACATATTTCATTGACAAAGATAAACACGGACGTTCATGTGGTCTTAGAACTGCATTTATCGTCGTGGACTTTGGGATGTAAAAAATATATGTTTGCTTCTTTTAACGTAGAAAACATGATGAGTATCACGCGATATGAAATATATATGTGTTGATTTGCTTCCTAGATATCTGCTGTGTTCTTCCTTTGATAATGTCTGCTACTTTGTGTCAGAAATAACTATTACTTGGTCCACGCAGATTAGTACTTATCTTTATGAGGCAAAAATACTGAAAGTTACAAAGGCACTTTTGATTTCATCCTTGACATGGGTGTGATTCCGAGTTTTGATGTTCCTTCTCAGTTTGTCTTTATTTCATAGAATTAGAACCTTTTATCTGTTCGATAGTGCTATTATTTGTATAGATCCTGGAATAGAAGAAATAGAAACGTATACCCGATGTCATAGTTTTGCTGAGTCTTACGTTAAATCACACAAACACTCGTAAACAGGAAAAAAAAAAAACCAAAAACCACGTCGAATTTACGTACATCCATCTTCGAAACGAGGGGAAAGGGTGGTGCACATTCCCCAGCTGGGCTCCCTGACGACCCTCGACTGAATAATAACATCCCCTGCCACGACCACAAGAGGAGTCGGGTAGCAGCTCTTGAGGACGCACCACGAGGCAATATCGTCGTCTCATAACACACGCACGGCGGCATCAGCTGTCCACGCTCCTATATAAGACACCGCAAGACTACGTCCCGTTATTATAGACGTATCTTGCCCTAGCAGCACGGGCAGACTTATCTTCGTGGGCGTTCGGATCTTTTTTTTCATTCAACAGACGTTGTCTTTCACGCCTGACAGACAGTTGCAAGCCATGTCGCTCCAAATCGTCGATGTTTACGACCAATTCCCGTCCATTGGTTCCTCCCTTTACGCTAAGTTTGTTGTGACTAGAGGGAAAACGGATGGCCGGCCACCTGTGTCAATTACCGAAGGTTTTTTTAGCTCGAGTAAAACATTTTAGGAAATATCGTAAGAACAGCGAAACACGTAAGGGAAGGAATTGGTTGGTCACGTTCAAAGGATCAGCCGGCGGCCTCCCCGACACCTCGTAACTACTACTACCCTCTTTTATGGACGTTTTTATGTCCTTTCGCCTCTGTTTTCCCTCGGTATATATATTTTTCCCCACGACAGTAGCCTGCCTTAAAGTACACGGATGATAATTCTCAAATGACTGGAGATATACCCGGGTTAAACCGATACAGGAATATTTGAGGAACAAGAGGGAGTGGGAAAGTGATAATAGGGTATTTGATGCCAGGTGCTAACCCACCACAGACTCTTCAACACCCTGAAAGGAGACCGTCCCGATTAAAAGAAAAAAAAAAGCTTTGTTCGTGTGATCTATGCAGCTTAGGGGGGGATATCACCGTGTCCATGATCGTGTCTGTTTGAACAACAAAAAGCGAACTTGTCTCTGTTTCTCTGTCTGTACCTTTCCCTTCGTGTGTACGAGTGTGGGCGTGGAGTTGTGTTTGTGCTTTTCTGTACAAAGACTTTTGCGTGTTTGCATTTAGTTCATTAACTTGTGTATGCGTGAGTGCATATCTGAGCATACTTTCATTTAAGATTTCTTTTCATGTCTTATGAATTCCCATATTCAGTCACTCTTCATGTTCTACCATTTTTTTCCGAGTACTCTCCACTTAGGACGAAGGTGAATGAACATGAATATTTACTCACTAAGAAAACACTTCCTACGCTGACAATAAAGGAAAGATCGATTTTATAGTATTTCATCAGATCATACTGGAGCTCCTTCTTGCAGTTCACAATCTCATTCACAGTTGATTATTGTGCTACAGTGATGACTCTCTGATACCTTATACAGGGCGAGGAAACATCTAAATGTGGGCCATTTCCTTCCTACGACTCTACCTCTCTCCCTCTGTCACTAAATGCGAGAAAAATGGAAATTTGGTTGTCACTTGGTCTCCCCAAAATGCTAATTAAAGATACGACCGGTAACTGAAAGTCAAATGTGAGCTAATGACGCAAGAACATCGTCTATATTCCGAGACCTGTGTATTTTTTCTACCCTTCTTACGCATTTTCTTCGTCTGGGAGCTCCATAGGGTATGATCCTGTGTTTCCCATCTGCTGCACATATCAAAGGCCTTAATACCCTACAGCAGTGCTTCAGATTCATATGGTAATGGTCTCTCTCTCTCTCTCTCTCTCTCTCTCTCTCTCTCTCTCTCTCTCTCTCTCTCTCTCTCTCTCTCTCCTCTGTACTTCTATTCATTGCTTTTTATTCTTATGTTCTTTGCATATCATAAAACATTACAAAATTTCCATTCGAGTCAGTGTAAAGGCTTTGGTCCTGCCCTTGAACTCAATGGGCGTGTAGTCTGATAATTATCTTGGACACCCGAAGAAAGTGTTCATAATTTTTCGATTGGTGGTTGTAACTTGACGTTGACCGTCTTAATGACCCTGTCAGTTGATAAGCCCAAATAACTAACCCTACCAACCTTGAGGTCCCCACGTCTCATACCAGCCAGTCCTTCTCCACCTCCTCCTCCTCCTACTCCGTCCCTGTTCTTTGGGATTATTCCATACTCTTCCCCTTGGTCTCGTTATCCACACAGCTGTGTCCCACAACTCAGTTCCTGGTCTGTCCTTAGCTTAGGGCTGTACCTGCTTGTCGGGATAAGCAAGTAGGCTGGCTCTCTCCTCTCGGAGTAGAATTGTATCCACTTCCACGTTCCCGATATATCCCTCCATGTTCGGATAAACAGAATTTCTTACCCTCATATAATTACAGTAGATATAGTGTCCTATTTATTGTATTTGTTCCACATGCCATAAAATCGGTAAGTGTTTGCGTTTGCCTCATTGTGATGGAATACAAGAGAGCATTTATGACAAAAAGTTCCGGGGGTTTTATGCCCTTTTCTTGGCTCAGTCCTTGGCTTCAAGTGTCCAGGGGCCCCTGGCGTGGAGGCTCTGAAGAGGTTATGACAGCAATAAGTCTCCGGTGGGCAGGAAACTGTCTACGTCCGGAAAAGTAATACGATATGTCGCAGAGAAAAGAAAACGCGTACGTATATCTATATAGGATTTTTCGAGAAGCTGAAGTTTTTCTAGTGGAAAGCGAAAGCGGTCTGTGGTGAAACAAATGTCAGTGAGCAAAAAATTATAGATAAAGAGGTAAAAGTGTAATTGGAAAATAGCACATGTGGTGGTGTGGTTTACAGTATCATGAAACAAGACCTCGACTAACACGGACAATCTAACTTGCCATGGATAATACCATTTGGATGAATGCTTTCGTCTCTCCTACCTTATTCCATCAGGCCTTCTGGAGATTTCCTCCAGCAGTAACAGATGATAAGAGGACAAACAGTTCAGGGAAGAGTGTGAGTGACAGTGATACAAGTGCATATAACGCGAGCAGCTAACCAATAGTGTAAATGATATAAGCAGCCAAGTAGGAAGGTGTAAAAGATAATGACCCAGTCATAGGCCTAGTGTGATACCATAGCACTGACAGAAAACCATTTCTGTGAATAGCAGGGAGTGGAATGTCAGCAAGGCATCTGTAAATAACACTGAAAATCAGCCAAGAGTGTGTCAACAGCTATAAATCAATCGGTCCATTCAGAAGTGTGTGCATGTATCTGTACTTTCCTCCAGTCACGGACGAAAGTCCACATGAACCCCGGGACTTGATTGAAGGAGAAAAATGTTGATAGAATGGAAAAAGGAGAGACGACGAAAAGTGTTAACAAATTTTAGAGGAAGTGAAAAGCTTAGTCTTTCTAGAAAGTGCTAGTTATTGGGAAAGACGTGAGAGGGTAGAGTATTCCAAAGCTTCAAGGTGTAAGGAAAGAAACAGTCATCAAAACGGCCCACTCCTGAACTACCAATGGCCATACAGTAATCATATAACCCAGTGGTTTGCCGAGAATTGTGAGTTCTAAGCTGATATTGAGAGCACGCAATCAACAAGCTCTTAGGAGCTAGATCGAAGTAATACCTGTAGAAGAGCGGAGAGCGAACCAACATTGTGGCGTTGGGTGAATTCGTCAAGTTTAGAGGTTAGCCAGGGCGAGTTGGCAAGTCGGAGCGCTTTTCGTTCAACGCTGTTAAGTAAGGATGCAAAGCTTGAACCACCTTAAATGTGAGAGCAGCGGTACTCCATATAAGGACGGATCAATCCTTTCTATAAACGGAGCAATTATACTGGTATGTAGCAAAGCTCAATACCAGTGGCAGTTAAGATACTGTGGATTGGCAGTTAAGATCCTATGGATAACAAAGCCATTCTAGAATTTATGTACGACGTTGATGGCCACCTTAAATTCTGCAGTGGGGAAAAAAAAGAGAGACTAAATAGAAATCTGAAAATCAAAGCGTAAATCACGTGAGAGCTTTTACAACCATCTGTGAATCTGTAAATGACTGTAAAAGTAACTAAGGTTTGTAGATGACATATGTACAAAGGCGTCCATGAACCCGGGGATGATACTGCAATCGGCAGTCTGTGAAATACACATAACTGTCCATAATTCTGTAAATGACCCTGAAACTTGGTAAGTCTGTTGGTGACACAGACAGACCCATCGGTGAATCCGGAAAGTCTGTACAGCACACAGACAGCGATCCATTAGCCTGTAAATGTCTCTGAAACTCGCCGGGGCGGGAATTCCTCGACCAGGCAGACGTTACAAGTGGGCGTGTGGGGACAACATGTGGCAGCGGTGGGTGCATGACGGCTCGTTAAGCCCCTCTGCGTCACTCTCATGCTCTGCTGCCTGTAAAAAGGCTTTTACTTTGTCAATTTCAAGTTGATGCAACATGATTCTCTCCACGTGGTGCTGAGGAGCTGAGAGAGAGAGAGAGAGAGAGAGAGAGAGAGAGAGAGAGAGAGAGAGAGAGAGAGAGAGAGAGAGAGAGAGTGAAGTTAAAGGGGAGAATATGTTTGTTGTCTAGTCCTCTACGTAATCTGTTGAAAAACTGTTGACCACATTTGATCTGTCTCTTATGCTGTGTTGCATGACGTGTTACGGCGAAGATAAGGACCATAGAGTAGAACGTATGGAGAGGAACAGAGATAGAGGAGGAGGGAGAAAGAGAAAAGCCGACTGGTTAGAAGAGGGGCAGAAGATGGCGGGGAGAACAAAGAGGAGGAGGAGAGATAAGGGTCATTGGAAGGAGGGTATGGGAGGAGAGGAAGAGGCTGCAAGAGCAATGTACGTCGTTAGGTGAGGAAAGGGAGAGGAGATTGAACTTTCGCCATGGTATGGTGTTAGGAATGTAAAGTTGAGAGGTTAGAATTAGCATTCCTATTTTGCAATAAATGAAATATCAACGAACCAATTATGAATATGCAAATATTGAACAGACAAATTTTTGACAAATTCCAAAACATGCGAGTGCTAAATTTTTAAATATCAAACAGAAAAACATCGACGAGGCAAATATGAGCTAAGCAAATATTGCATGGATGATCGAACAGGTGGCTGTTGAACGGGTGTCGGACCAAATGAATATCGATATTCAAATTTCGATCAAAATGTTTTTGATCTACACTTCTCCAGGTGTGGGGAGTTCGCCAGAGAACAAAAGGTTGGCCGAGACACTTACAGTGAGTTTGTTGAGCTCTACCCATGCTCTTTCTATGACTGTAAGATGGATCCTTCACATGAAATTCAAGGAATCGTTTCTCATTCTAAGTAACACCGCTTCTTCCTAATTTGTGTACCGGGGCTTGGTAGAAAGTACTACTTTACCCAACATAGCACTTCAGATAGTAGCCAGCACACAAGAGAACCCATCAAACACAACACTCCAGGCCCCACCAAGCACATTCCAGACCTTATCCAGCTAATTTCACACCCTAGATGACAATATATTTCATACGCATGATGGTAAACTTTTAAGCACAGCCATGCAATACTTGGGACCTTGCCCATCACACCACTGGTGTCTCTCAGCATAACAGCAGGTACGAAAGAGAGCACATTAGGTCCCAATCAGGACAGCACTTCAGCTCTTAGCTAGCACACTGCAGCACTCTAGATGTCCCAGAGCACAACCCCAAACGCTGAAAAAAATCAACTCATTACATCCCAGTTTGGATTTCACAGTTGACCTTCCCTAGAACAGTTTAGGTCCAAGTTAACATTTCAAGTTTAATGAAACTCAAAACCACACGATAGCCAGGAGAACAATTTAGATCCCAGACTGAATAAAGCCTTCGATCACTAAGAACACACGAGTTACATACATAGTATGAGCGTATGTGAGTTTAGATTTATCCTGAACACCTGAAGAAGATGTAGCATGACGTTGACGGTCTTAATGAACCTGGCAAGTAATAGGCCCAAAGCCTAGCCAACTAACCAACCAACTCGGCGAGTTATAGATTCCAGCCAACACTTCACACCTTAACCAACGTTTCAGATGTTCTAAAGACATCAGGCCTTAGCCATATATTCAAACCTTCATTCATGTTTTCAGATCCAAATCAACACTCAAGCGTTATTGAAATTTTTGTGCAGAGTAATACTTCATGTCAAGTCAGGGGATTCAATTCTTGCCAGCGCTTCAGGCCATATTCAGCTGTTTTGACTCTATACAACGCTTCAGATCAAATCGAACATTTTAGATATTTGCCTCTAGTATAACTTATTGACACTTCAGTTCCTCGATAACGCTCTGGATACCAGCAAATGCTAAATAATCGCCAAAATTCTGACTCTTAACTGACTATTCAGTATGAAAACCATCTTGAATATCAGATAAAACTTCATGACTTAAATATCACTTATTATCATAGTACTCTCGACACTTGCCGGTGCTTTGTTTCATAAACAGTGGTTTATTATATTCTGGAACCCTAACCATTGAGCAATCTATCAGTCTTTCATTAACACTTCAGTATAGAGGCAACATCGAAAACGTTACGTAGTATCTGAGCAGTAACTTAAGACGTGAGAAAATATTCACTCTTTATCCGAACATTTTAGAAAAGCTCCGCATGTAAGAGCCAGTGCTTAAATAAAACACTTTCCAGAACTTCCCTGTCTTGTGAATACTTGAAACAGTAACCAACTCCTCGGTATATAAAAGACACACGCAACTCGAACCTTACACACACACACTTGAGGACATACATGAGAACCACGTAAACATTCCAGCCACCGGCCAATAATTCATAATTTGGCTATCGATTGAGTAACCAAGCAGCACCCCAGTGCCTATGGAACACTACAGAAACTGCTAACACACTCTTCAGCAGCTGACCCATAAAACTATATGAGATCAAATATCCTTCTTTACAGACGAATAAGTGAACCACATAAGTACCCTAACCCAGTTCCCCACACCACCTGTAGGCCCCATATAATCTCCCCTACAGGCATTCACCAACTTCACCTCCCCTCCTAGCCATATGTCCCTAATTTCATCAAAGGCACTTCCCATTCAGCTTGCTTAGCACGTAGACTCCCTACTTCACTCGACCTATATACACTGCCCTATCAATTTTCCCCACATGATGTGCACGTCCCTAGGTCACAATTACTCTGGTGTGTAGGGAAGTGAAGACTGATCATTGTATGTCACAAACCCTCCTTGATATTCACCTCCGACAGGCGAAGTTTCACTTCACCTTCCCTATAAGCCTCATTTCACTTCTCCATCACACATCTCCCTCCTTCATTTTGTATATACGAATACCCAGACTTTACTTACCCCCCCCTCCAATCACGGACGACCCTTTCCCCTCTCCACTTTCCCACACGAACCTCAGATTCACACGCTAGTCCTCTACGCTACCTCCTTCGAGGCACATACTCACTCCTCCATCACTGTGCTTTTGTATCCCACCCACTTGCCACAAACTGCCTCAGCACGGATACCTTCCCCAAGCGGAGGTATACATTCCAGATCCCCTTACAAGCATGTCCTACTCTCCTCTTCCCTCACGTGCGTGCACCTCACTCCACCTTCCCCTCTCCATAGTTTTCGTTCCACCTCCTCAACGCGAACCCTCACCTCACCTATAGCCTACTCACCCACCAACACTACCTGCTTTACACGCATACCCACACTCCTTCCTATGTACAACCAGCCACTTATCCTTCCCCCAACACGCACACCCCATTATACCCTCCCAGCGCATTCGACTTCACTCTGGCTTCCTTTTGTGTACGCCACCATTCCTCCCACCCCGCTCGACACGCGCTTCCACATTCTGCCGTTCTCACGATCCCAGTTCACCTCTTCCCTCACCCGCCATCATGCAGTCACACTACTCTACCTTTCTTAGAGTGTAGCTCGTAATCTACCTCCTCCAGTGGACACACCTATGGCTACTGCTACCTTACATAGGCCCAAACTACGCCTCTCCTTTACGCTCGCCTCCGATACTATTCCTTCACCAGCACCCTCCCTCCCTCCCTCCATTCCTTAACCTTCCGTAAGCCACAGTGAAATAAATCGTACTTTAGATTCAGCTGATGTTAGGCAGACTCAAAGGCCTGCAAGCATGTCCACATTCGTAGGGCACATCATCCTGATATGAATGATAGTATACACAGTATACTATAAAATCAAGTGTTAGGTATCGAGCAATGATTCCCGTTATAAAGAGAATAGGGTTAAGTGTTCATATGTACATGATAGCTGTGACACGAACATTTTGAAGGAATCTTCTAGGAAACTTGTGAAAAAGTAAGGTAATGAGAGAGAGAGAGAGAGAGAGAGAGAGAGAGAGAGAGAGAGAGAGAGAGAGAGAGAGAGAGAGAGAATCTTCATGGTGAACCAAGGTTGTACGCTCAAGCAAATAATCAAATACTTTCAGTTTTCTGACTGAGGCGCTGGTATTGTAGCAGACGCATATCTGGTAACCTAACCACAAGACTCCAGACGAATAAAGCGAACAAGAGTACTATCGGCAGGAGTTTCTGTAAAGTCTGTGAGTGAGATGATCTGTCATGAAGCCTGTCTGACCAAGTTTCCACTCTGTCCTTACCGAACTCTTGATAGTATTTTGGGAGTTGTTTGTTCGTTAGATCGTAGGACAACGATTGGTCCAACACGGGCGCCTTTCCCTGTTGGCGGTCCCGTTCCCTGGCTTACGTAACGTCGCGAGGTATTTTTAGGGGATATGCACGAAAAGCGGGGTAGACCTTGTTGAAGGCCTTCCAGAAACGCCTTTTGGGAGAACGAACCGGTTTAGTTGAACGCTTCGGATCGTGGACACCGCGAGGGCCATAGAATAAGGAAGAGTTGTTCATCTTGCTGGAAGTATCTTTTCTTAATTGTTAGTGTACATCATCTGCATGTATTACTTAAATACATTACGGTACGATAGAGGTGTATTAAACACAATGGTTGTATTGGCTTTCGATGTTACTCTATCCTTGTTAAGATCTTTATGAATAAGATGATAATACGAAGGATCTGATACATTCCTCAGGTCACTTGACATTCGCTTCATAGCTTGATAGATCATCCATTTGCGTGACGAATGGATATTAGTCAATAGCGTCTTGAATACCGAGGGAATTAATCAGAATGACTAGGAGATAAAAGATAAGACTCACAGGTACCATCTTGAGCTTTCTTGCCTTCATTATTGACACAACCAACACCATGGTGTGCCACTCAGGCGATAACGTGATGATAAAGACGTATTATCTTAACAGCTGCAGATAATTTCAAACAGTCTCTATTAGATATACGATGATAACGCTATTAGTGAAGATGCTCTCCCATCTCATCCCTGACATTAAGTCTCCTGGCAACCACCTAATATAAATCTACCTCTCATTTTCCTCCAACCTTTCCCCCTTTTCTTCACACTCTTTCTCCCTCCAGTACCCTTTGGAGCCTCAATAAACTCCTCCTTTACTATTAATCAGTGGACGTGTTACCCCGGCAGGCGACTGTCTCCTGCTCCACACAACAGTATCGCCATCTCCCATCTTGTCGTGTCTCCACTTCCTCCAGCAGCGTCCCTCCGCAGCCCTCCACCCTCAGCTCGGTACGGCAGCCTGGCATCATTAAGGATTAATGGCATCCCAGCATCTAATTTGCATACTGGGGTAAAACTCCTGCAAAGTAAATTGCCCTGCCTTAATATATGACGTTACGAAGTTATGAAGTTTATAATATATATATATATATATATATATATATATATATATATATATATATATATATATATATATATATATATATGTATATATTATTTTTTTCTTATTTTGCTTTGTCGCTTTCTCCCGCGTTAGCGAGGTAGCGCAAGGAAACAGACGAAAGAATGGCCCACCCCACCAACATACATATGTATATACATACACGTCCACACACGCAAATATACATACCTATACATCTCAACGTATACATATATATACATACACAGACATATACATATATACACATGTACATAATTCATACTGTCTGCCTATATTCATTCCCATCGCCACCCCGCCACACATGAAATAACAACCCCCTCCCCCCCTCATGTTTGCGAGGTATCGCTTGGAAAAAACAAAGGCCACATTCGTTCACACTCAGCCTCTAGCTGTCATGTGATAATATATATATATATATATATATATATATATATATATATATATATATATATATATATATATATATATATATATATATATGTGTAAGGTGAAAGAGGGCAAAGAACGAGTAAAGCTCGATAAGAAAGGAGGAACAAAGAAATTTAGGAAAGAGTTTTTTGGACAAGTCAAGAAAAGATCCAAAAAGAATATTCCAAAAAATCAACAGGAGTTAGAGAACAGCCAGCTGTAGATGATGATGTAAGGATATGTGAGAAACTGATTAACTAGTTCAGAAGTGTAAATCTCCATTATACGCAGTATAAAGAATAAAAATATAAACATACACACAATCGCAGACATACATAAAGAGAGATGCAGGTTTACACAAATGCTATGCATCTAAACTCTAATTCACTTCATCACCTAAAACTGTTACAGACGCAAAGCGTCAATGAAAAGATGTTAACATGTTCCTATTCATTGGCGAGGAATACCACACAGACCCTTCTAAGTTCCACTGAGAACCCTTTGCCACCTCTGCTTTCCTCCTGAGAAGCTAGGATATCGTCGGAGGCCGCCTTGTGTCATTAAGAATTGTGGGAGGTTGCCATGTAAACATCATCAGCATCAAGCTGTCAGATGCATATACGAAAGGCATTTAAACAGAAGCCGAGAATCAGCATCTTTATCTGAAAGTATGTATGCCCAGTAACACACGCCACTTTCCGAGGCAAAGAGACAAACATGAATTATAAAGAGACACGCTGACTTATCACATCATTAGTGGAGACTTGAGAGATAGCGCTGTTGATGTTGCAAATCATCTACATTGTTGGGAAGTACTTCAAACACCACGGTAGGTAGATGATAGACAAACCCAGCTATGGAACAACGTTTCTGGCGGCAATCGCTAGTCGAATCTTTTTAACCTCTCGCATGTTGGGATATCATTACCTCGGAACTTTTGTTGTATCCTTTTGCTTACTTTTGGCGTCACAGGACGAGACTTTTTACGAGAATAGTATCACACAGGAAAAGCAGTTCGTGGTTCGTTGAGTGGGTGGTTGTTAGGGCTGTAGGTCCATCAACTGCTAGTGGTCTGTCGTCAGCGTCATCCACCGACGGAAAAATCTTTAGAATTTTCTTTAGGTCTAAATGATAATTCTGAGACCACATACATTCTCATATGTAGGTGGCACATGAATTAGTGGTACGGATCACAGCATTTCAATATTTTACCCGTTCTCTTCACTTCTCAGCCACAGCTTAAGGTCACTCGAAGACTGGTGTAGAAAAGTGAATTTCCACTTACCTACCTTTATAAGTGGATTTCATAAGGCGTTTGCGTGTATGCTTTCTCATGCTTGAGGTTAGGATGAGGAGGCAAAGTGCGGTACACAAGTCGACATCAAAAGATACAGTCTGCGGGAACGGAAACCAGATACATTGAAAACTATCTGGCTTGCTACAGGGTCGTAATCCTTCGGTGTTTTTATTATGAAATGTTCCGTACCCTGCGATGCATTATCATGAAGACCAGCACCTCAGCGAATAATTCTAAAACCTCATGTACGAGGAATGAGTAATACCATGAGTGAGGGGAATAGCACCATCACCCCACATCCCCCCTATACTTTCCTTTTCAAGCGTTGGTGATCGTCATACGTCAATTCATCCCAAGTTTTAGTGCTCTTCATCCGTAAGAAATGTAACCGCGAACGCTGGTAATATTCATGTATCAGAAGTGTTGGTAACATGTAAGAAAATTTTATCTTACAATGTTGGTGATACTCATACGCTTGACGTCTCTCCTCAAGTGATGGTGATAGTAGTGCATCTGAACCTTATTCTTGAGTGATGACGATATTCATTCATTGGGATATTACCCTAAAGTGTCAGTGATATTCGCACATCAATACCTTACCTGTGCCTGCTCATGATACATTGCCATGGGTGGATCTGTATCCTTGGGCATTAGTGATACAAGGAGGAGCGAGGTGGAGGAAATGTCATTTGGAGACAGGGGTTCGTCTCGTGCCAGGATATGGCCAAACAAGTCGTCAACAACAACAATAACAAAAACAACAACGTGCGTAAAGTTTCTACCATCGGGTGTTAGTAATATTGATCTGTTAGATCACTACCGTCGGGTGTTGGTAAGATTGATCATTTAGGTCCTTACCATCGGGTTTTTTTACAATATTGATCATTTGGGTACTTTCCATCTGATGTTGGCAGTATTGATCGGTCAGGTCCCTTTACCGTTGGATGTTGGTAATATTAATCCATTTGGTCCTTTTTTCTGTCGGGTTTGGATAATTTTGATAATATTGTTCCGTTAAGGTCCATAATGTCGGGTGTCGGCGATGGCCAGACACCAGCTTAACCAGTAGCGATATTCATCACTAAATTCCTATCATCGTATGTTGACGATATTCATAATATCGAGCCTGATCGTCAAAGACTGGCGATATTCATAAGTCGATCCTTGATGTCATGTATTGGCGAAGTTCATAGTCTTGTCCATAACGAAGATATTGATAAACCACGTACTTATAGTCTATAATATTGGAGATATTCATAAGTCAGATCTTACCACTTGGTATTGGTGATATTCAGGCCATTTCTTTACCTGTGAAACATAGGCGATATTCATATCAGGTGCTTATAGTCACTTGCTGGCGATATTCTTGTCAGGAGCTTATAGTCACGTGTTGGCGAAATTCTTACCAGGTCCTTAGAGCCATCAGCTGTAATATTTATGTCTTTACAGTCATAGCCTTACGATATTCATGGGTCCTCTCCCTTATGTGTCAGCGATATTCGTATCAGGTCCTTGCACTCGTTAAGCAGGCGATATTCATGTCAGAGCCAAACAGTCATGTGTTGATGATTATTAATGTAGGGGCTTTACACTCATAACCAAGCGATATTCACGTCAGGCTTTCACATTCATGAGTTGGCAATATTCATATTCGTATCAAATTCTTGCAGGGGATATTCATGTCAGGTACTTCCCCTCATAGGCAGGCGATATTCATATCAGGCGATTGTCACGCTGTCCTTATCCTTCGTAAGTTGGTAATAACCACATTATTGGTCTTCTCTGTCATGAGTTAATCATAATTCATAATCGAATATAAAGTTTTCTCAAGTCTCGGTGATATCCATCCATACTTTAGCCTCTTAATCTTAAACTTTGACGATATTCTTACATGAGGTTCTTGACACCAAATATTGGCGATGTTTATAGGCTCTAGCTGTCGAGTGTTTGCAATATTCATGCGCCAGGTCAGTATCGCAAAGCGTCGGTGATATTCTTCCGTCTGGTGCTTGACGTAGAGCGTTAGTGATATTCGTTCCCCGTCGTGTGTTAAGAGATATTCACGCGTCAGATTCTTACTGTTAAGTGTTACACACACAGTCGAATATTGGTGATATTTATGCATAAGGAATGTATCTTGTCTTGAAGGTAACAGCACATATGACTCATCCTCATTCATAGGAACATGGTGTTTATATATATATATATATTTTTTTTTTTTTTCATACTATTCGCTATTTCCCGCGATAGCGAGGTAGCGTTAAGAACAGAGGACTGGGCCTTTGAGGATATATATATATATATATATATATATATATATATATATATATATATATATATATATATATATATATATATATATCAAAGCTTCAACAGCATGCATGCTGTTGGAGCCGGCTATGTGCTGTCAGTGGAGTGAATCAAGGCATGTGAAGCGTCTGGGGTAAACCATGGAAAGCTGTGTAGGTATGTATATTTGCGTGTGTGGACGTGTGTATGTACATGTGTATGGGGGGGGGTTGGGCCATTTCTTTCGTCTGTTTCCTTGCGCTACCTCGCAAACGCGGGAGACAGCGACAAAGTATAAAAAAAAAAAAAAAAAAAATATATATATATATATATATATATATATATATATATATATATATATATATATATATATATAAAGCTCCAACAGCCAGGATCGAACCTGGGACCCCTTGTGCAAGAGGCAGGCATGCTAACCGCTAGGCTAAGGGACTGTATAATAGGAAACAAGGGGTCCCAGGTTCGATCCTGGCTGTTGGAGATTTGTATGTTCTATGAAGGTGCGCGTTCATATACACTTTATTCGTATTCATATAACTCCGCGTTGTACAGTCAGGTTCGGTAAAACGCTATCAGCCGGCTATGTGTTCTGTTCGGAAACAACCGATAGACCCCGTTGCTCACCATTGTGAGACGAAGGGTATTCGAGTACTTAGTATTTCGAATAGTTGTTTCCTATTATACAGTCCCTTAGCCTAGCGGTTAGCATGCCTGCCTCTTGCACAAGGGGTCCCAGGTTCGATCCTGGCTGTTGAAGCTTTGTATGTTCTATGAAGGTGCGCGTTCATATACACTTTATTCGTATTCATATAACTCCGCGTTGTACAGTCAGGTTCGGTAAAACGCTATCAGCCGACTATGTGTTCTGTTCGGAAACAACCGATAGACCCCGTTGCTCACCATTGTGAGACGAAGGGTATTCGAGTACTTAGTATTTCGAATAGTTGTTTCCTATTATACAGTCCCTTAGCCTAGCGGTTAGCATGCCTACCTCATGCACAAGGGGTCCCAGGTTCGATCCTGGCTGTTGGAGCTTTGTATGTTCTATGAAGGTGCGCGTTCATATACACTTTATTCGTGTATATATATATATATATATATATATATATATATATATATATATATATATATATATATATATATATATATATCCGATCCTTTCTGTTGAGTGAGGGTGAAGAGTGAGGTCGCTGACTACATTGTCATGACCATTTACATGAGCTTACCTTAGGTTTCACAAGGAGAGATCTACCCTTCCTAGACGACCCACAAAATGCGCCACCTGCCCGACAAGCTGTGTTGACCGACAATACACACATCGCTCTTGAGCTTGTAGAAATCACTGGCACAGACAGTTTAATAATCTCCTAGTCTTTATCCCCACTACTTGCCCTCAGTACCCTCAGAATGTAACATGTTTGTCTCTGAAACTAGAGATGTTCAAACATTATTGGTCGAGGTATTCAAACAGATTTGTTTTGGATTCCCTCTCATATAGGCCTCTGTGAATATGTGACAAGAGACGATGCTTTAGCAATGCTTGCGTTTAGTAAAGAAGCTATTGAAAGCAACTGTAGGTTTGTCAGCCAGAAGCCTCAAAACTCTAACTAGAAAGGAACTAACGTGGCAGTGGGTATGTGCCACCCTTGGCAGATCAGCACTCCACAGGACCGCCTGTAGCGCGAGGAACTGCTAACAAGCGGATCTTTGCTTCGTGGGGTCAGCAACCATCGTGAACACCTGCAGTAATGAGGCAAGGAGCAGCGGGCGAATCTGTGCGTGATGTACATGCTGAACAAAAGTCTCTCATCGTGAGAACGCCGCAGTGCGCGGATCTGTATTTAACGCATTTGCGCACGACTGCATTATGCGCTTAGAGTAGGCCAAACCTAGTGAAGGTTATGTGATATATAAGCATAATCTACAAGACTGCATAACAGTAGTGCCCCTTTATGAGGCCTTTTTGTTTTTTCTGTAGGGTATTGGTAATATTCTGCCATTTCCTTACTCTGAGAATATTCGTCACATCATTGAAGTCGTGTGCTAACGATATTCATATCAGGTCCTCTCATTCATGAGCTGATGATTTTCATGAAAGGTCTTCACAGTCATATATTTATATCAGGTTTTCTGAGTCATGTGATGACGACGTACATGTTGACTCCTCACAGTCATGTGATGACGTACATGTGAGGTGCTCACAGTCATGTGATGACGTACATGTGAGGTGCTTACAGTCATGTGATGACGTACAAGTGAGGTGCTCACAGTCATGCGCTGGCGTTACTGACTTAACTCTTAGCTCTCAGGTTCCATGTCCCCAGTAACTACTCCACCGACTCTTTATGTGCTTGATGACGTCTTGCTCCTGTACCTGTTCTTTCCGAGCCTGTGAACCTCTATGGTATAACCGCTGCAGCCACATCACCATCATATATCATAAACCCAGCATACTCAAAGTAAGAATGACTTGAATACCATACCGACGCCGTAACAAATTGGAATTTGAAATGAATTTCGCACGCTGCGTGTACGCCTGTGACCCTTCAGCCACCGAGAGGGGCCACTGTGACGAGCCAGCACTCTACACGAACATGTGGGATCACAAGAGCGCGACAGCATACAAACTCGCACGTTACGTGTCAGCCAAGCTACACGAAGACATGTGACCAGCATAACAGGGGAAGCGGTCGGGTCCACACACACACACACACACACACACACACACACACACACACACACACACTTTAGGGATCAATACGCTACACGAAAGCTCACGGTTAGACGAAGGAAGGAGCAGACGGATCCACGCGTTCGTGGATCACCACGCTTCGTGATCGCCTGCCTACACGGTGAACGTGGCAGCCAATGGAAACATTTCGTGAGTAAACGCGTTGCAAGAACGCCTGAGAACACAGGGAAGTTGGAGCGAGCGCCTCTTGAATCAATATGCTACACGAAAGCCTGCTAACTGAAAAACATGGCACATGATGGATCCACATTTCATGGACGAATGTGCTACATTCACGCGTGCATGACGCTATATATAGCGCTCCATAAACACAAGACAGTAGAAGGATTAATACGTTACAAATCGACGAATAATCGCAAGCACAAGAATTAGGCAGCAGAATAATCCATTCATAACGAACCACGAATCTTCATGCTTCACGATTGTATAGAACCAGAACGGGATTGCGAAGTGATTCACACATCACGAATCAAACACACTATGCGAACGTCTTCAGGCGCAATCATGCCACCGTAGCCTCTCACACAAACAGCGGAACTTTCATCACGATGATGATTTCTTACGATTCATGTTCATATCCTAATGTCAGACTGGAGGAGAGGAATTGCGCTCCATAACCAGCCTCTAATACTCTCAAGCTTCCAAGGATGTACAACAATGGCTGCAGAGAAGATGTTACATTTACAGAACCCTTTGCATCATGTGACAGTGGAAGTATTCTAGCCAGTTGTCATACAGACTCTCAAAAGCTACCGAGGTTTTATAGCCGGAGGATCTTATAGAAAGTGTCGCAAGATGTCACAGCATAGCGATGTCACTGCAGTGTTGTCGGATGGGATTACCATGTAGAAGGTCGCCTTATATTCCCGAAGAAGTGTCAAAGCGAAGCATGATGGTGGTGTGGATATGCTGATCGTGACCATTGAGGAAATAAGTTGTCGTATGATGCTGTTGCAAAGATGTGGAGAGAAGAGCCTCATTCCGAGAGAGTGATTCGTTGGTTTCGGCAAAGGTTTTGAGACGAAGCACCTCACATGGAGTGTGTCACAACGTTGACGAAGAATGAGGATGATGATGTAACCATGTGCAAAAATCCTGTGATGATCATTTGGATCATCTTGACCTTCATCTGGAATGGCGCTGGTGAGGGTCTTAACCCTGGAAATTGGTAGGGACTCCGGAGTTTGCTCTTAATTCCGGGCCATGGCCTTAACAGAGAAGCATTACCTTAATCCTTGAGGATGTCCTTGACCTTAGAGCATGACACCTGCACTGGAGTAATAAAGCCTTGACTTTAGAGAAGGTTTTTGAATCTGGATCACAGCCAGACTGTGGAGCAAGGCTCTGCTCTGATATAAGGTCGTAATCAAATCCAGACCATGAACTTTACGCTGGAGTTTGTCCGTGATATTGGGGGCACGACTATACGAGTCTAACATAACATATATTCTAAAACGTGTTCTTTTTCTTCTCTCTAGCATATATCTGGAGCATGACTTTTTTTCCCTTTGAAACGAGGTCTTGATTAAGTTTGAAACATGACCGTTACACAGGAGCATGTCCTCGACTCTATGGGCATGAACATAAATTTAGAGCATATCCTTTACTCTGAACCATGTCCAATTGTCTATAGGTAGACTTTAAAAGAGTATTGCCCTCCCTCTGAAATATGTCCACATTTTGATCCAAGTCCTAACGTTTCGAGTAATACCTGAAAAAAAGGATAATCGTGAAGTTTTACGAAACAGCAGTTGATTCTGAATTACGGTATGGAAAGCGGGGCATAAACGTGACTGCAACGCGTGTCCCTCACTGTGGAATATTATCATTTGCTTGCTCCTGAGGCTTGACTACACAGTAGGACACTCAGGATTAACAGCTAGTGTATGATGTTCATTTTAGTGTACGTTATGAGATTATCACGGAATGTGCAGTGGGAGGGGAGATCCCACTGGAGAAAGTGTTAGCGAGAGGTGATCGGGAACGTGAAATGCGAGCCAGTGCTCCCTCCCGGAGCATAACCAGGCATTGGAGGATTGGGGGCGGAGGTCAGAGGTCGACCTCCTCGCCCCAGCCTGGCAAACCTAACACCAGTGGTCACCAAGAGGGCACGTCCCAGGCCCTTCGCTCTCAGGTTCTCACTAGTAAGTGCCAGTCTGCGCACACCAGCAGATAATATGCGTACACACACACACACACACACACACACACACACACACACACACACACACACACACACACACACACAGGCATTCACACAACTATTTGATAATGTGCAGAAACACATATTGATGAATATACAACTACACACACACACACACACACACACACACACACACACACACACAGACACACACACACACATCTACACATAGGGGCACACACAGAGCATCAGCTTACAAGAAGTGCAAGATTGGTCAGATAATATGGATGATGTAGTTCAACCCGAGTAAATGCAAATTGATGAAGATGGGACATAGTATGAAAGAAATCTTCGATACTGTTAATATCCTGCTGGACACAACAGCCCTAAACTTTGTACAAGAGAACCAAACATTTTACCTAACCTGTAGGGAAAATAGCAAAGGAAACAAACCATCTTTCGGGAAATGTTAGAATAATATTCATGTACATTAATGAGGAGTTATTCATCATACCGCTCATAGCTTATGACAAACTGGAACATGCTATTCATGTTTGGTCAACGCACTCAAAAGAAACACATAGAGCTAACAAAGAAAGTCCAGAGGAGGGCAACAAAATTGGTACCAAAATTAAGATTGCTGAGTTAGGGAGAGTTTAGAGGCCGTAGATTTGTCCACCATGGAAGAGAGAGGAGTAAGATGAGACTTGGTCACAACCCTTTAAGTTTTCAAACCAGTTTGATAACATCATAATTGAAGAAACCTGTTAAAAAGAATGTAAAGAAGTTGTTCTTATAGGATAAGAGTAGCGGGTGAATGGAATAAACTGCATGATGGAACTGTGAATGTGGACGGCATAGACAAATTCAAAAAGTTTCATGTTCGCAGTGAACGCTCAAGAGACGGGGTTCTGAAAGCGTAGAACTCCCCCTCTGTACTGTACTGATGCCCTACATTACAAACTAACGCATTTACTGGTATATGTTCACGTGCGCGCGCGCGCACACACACACACACACACACACACACACACACACACACACACACACACACACAAAGACGACATTACACATACATGTAAGCATGCACGAACACACAAAGGCACATATACGCACGCATTAACATCACATACATGAACACATGCACAGTCCAGCTGTTGAGAAACCTCCTCTCATATGATAGTTAATACTCTTCATAAGATCAGTATAACTCGTAAACCACCGTGGTAGTACATTCCCTGTCCTTGTTACTATATATGTGATGTCCTCTACGTAGGGGAAATAAACATACTAGCGAATCGGAGCAGTGAATTTGGGAAGTAAATTTGGTATATTTTTTTTTGTAAGTTTTATATCGATGTCTTTATCAAAACGATAAAACCTAGGACGATTATTTTCCTCATAGGGGACGTTTTTTTTTCGATTTTTTACATTTTTGGGATAAAAATATAAATATACAGTACAAATGATTACCATTCAGTCTTTGTCGAGTTATGAAAATTTGATATTGTTATTTGGGTTGATTTTGAACTAATTTTCAACGTGGCTACAAATGTAATAAACCCACCACAAAATATCGTAATACTTTTAGCAGCTTTTCATTGATGCAAGCAAAATACATTGACATTTGGAATCATAAAGATGAACGTGTTTTCAAGAACGTTATACTCATGGAAGTTTTACAGTTATTCTGCACTAAAGGGAACCTTCTGTATCCACCAAGGTATTAGCACAGATCCAAGGCTGCGCTGCTCTCAGTAGCTGGGCCAGGATGGATCCCTTCGAAGCGAGAGATTCTTGGGCGAGACTGACTGTGCTCTGTTGTGTCAGCCAACGACGGTGCTGCTCACTCATGGGGTAAACACAAGGGAGGTTTCCATCCTCCTGAAGGCACTGAAGGACCTTCCAGC
This sequence comes from Panulirus ornatus, assembly GCF_036320965.1. Taxonomy (NCBI): domain Eukaryota; kingdom Metazoa; phylum Arthropoda; class Malacostraca; order Decapoda; family Palinuridae; genus Panulirus; species Panulirus ornatus. The sequence continues at coordinate 12,196,691 of NC_092225.1, forward strand.
CCCATAGACTCGATGGACTTAGTCCTTCTGAAGCCACAGGTGTCTTGATAACGTCTGTGAAATGATACTTACGAAATCATTTTCCTATTTTTTTCCCGCCCTCGGGTCCCTCAGAATACTCCATAGACTGACGACATTCGTGTCTCGGACATCACCAAGGCGCCACGAACAACGACACGAACACGAAGCGAGCACGATTCACAAGACGATCCCATCAGGAGCAACAACGGCGACTTGTCGTGTTTATCATCGAAAAACACGAAACACGACCAACATACGATGAAAAAAAAAATAAAAGTCCCAAGCAAGTCACCCTGAATATACTGCTGCCATGCTTAATGCCACAACATGACGTCTGTGTTTAAGACACAAGCACGACAGCATAATGGTACAAGCACCACACAGGGACGAAAGAGATATATGATTCCACCAGTATTACCATAACATGAGTACGTTAAAAATAATGATATAAGCTGGGCGTGGGGAAGGCTCCTCACGAAACCACGACACGACGCTACGGGGAGGAAGAAGAAGTAGACGACTGGAAGAAGGAGGAGGAGGAGGAAGAGGAGAGGTCGTTGTATAGAAGTCGTCCACTCTCCCCCTTGCTTCTTATGGGCACCAACGTATAAGTGGTATTATCACGACGACTGCAAGTAATGACTCGACGGGGGAAGGTTCCATAGCGAAGGATTGAGGAGCCTGAGGTAAGCCTCATGTGACACCTCCTCCTCGTGCATGGGGTCCAAGCAACTGACTCATAAACCAAGTCATATTTTCTGTCACATTTCGGTGTTATAAGGGACCAATGGCCTGGTTATCCGTGTGATCGATGTCTATAAGTCCGGATCAGCATTACGGACAGGTTTTAAAACTTGGCAGAAAAAGTAGGGTACGACTAACTAGCAAAATGAAATAAAATCTCGCTTATTTCTTACCAAAATTAATAATCATGTATATGATGGACTATGTCCAGCACAGGGTCACCATGGTAAAAAAAAAAATACAGACAGGCCACTGCTGAGTGTGAGGGTCTGGTGAGGGGAAAGGACCATTTAAGGGGTGGGGGGGTCTGGGGAGGTGAGGGCCGCACGAAGGATGGGGGGGTAAGGGGAAGGGAGGGTGTTGGGGAGGGGGGAGGAGGATCGTGCAGGAGTTGGATTTGTGGGAGAGCAGGAGGCCGTATAGGAGGTGGGTGGGTGAGGGCACCGGGAGAGGGAGCAACACTTCATGACCTCAGCATTATCCCACAAGGATATCTAGGTAGGAGCTCGATCCTCCTGGCGAGTCACTTTTACATATCTCAAATAGGAAGTGTGTGTGTGTGTGTTTGTGTGTGTGCGTGCGTGTGCGCGCGCGCGCTTACATCCATAGGAGTAAAGACATGACACATATATACAAGGTTAAGAGACAGGGCAACACGAGTGGAAAGCCCTCTCCCCGTAACATATAATTAGTAGTCACAAATAAAATGATAATTACACACACTAAGGGCAGCAGGAGTGTAAAACTCTCTCCCCATAACAAACAAATCACACACACACACACACACACACACACACTCACACACACACACACACACACACACACACACACACACACACACACATACAGAGCAGCAGCAACCTAAGCCATCGTGATGATAACATTAAAGATGATAATAACAATGATGATAATAACAATTATAATAATGATTACAGCAGTAATGATAATCATAATGAATAGTTTATCTAATTTAGGCACCTATTCAGCTAAAATTAACACACAGTTGAGATATTACGGTACTTACGTGTGAGTGTGTGTGTGTGTGTAATTATCTGTGTGCAATTACCTATTTGTACAGTACCGGAAGAGAGTTCTACACTTATGGGGGTCTCACCTCATGCACTTTACATACCGTCAGGAAACATTTATATACTGTAGGAAAAACTTATCCTGAGGGGGCGCCCGGGATTGAACCGGGGACCTCTCGATCTGCAGTCGAATGCTCTACCACTGAGCTACACCCCCGGCACACGTGAGGGGACTCGTCGGTAAACAGGATGCTTCTCCCCCACACCCATGTTGTGCTACGTTTCTACTATTTTCCTGTGAGTTAGTTTCACACTTGGCAAATACCGACTCAGCATTCACAACACCAACAACATTATCAACCTGAACTCGCCATTCATTATGTCTACTGACAGATTGCGTCGCTAAGCACACCATAAAAAACAAGTTTTTATTTCCAGTGACACCTCGACAACCAAATCACCAGGATTCATGACCTCGCTCACCAAACTAAACACTCCCCCCCATCCCCTCTCTCCTTCTTTCCCCGCGACACATCACCAACGGCAACACCACCTCCACCACCACAACCACAGTCACAATCATGGAACGTTTCGCTATCAACCACATCACTACAACCCACGTTACCATCAACTACCCCGTCATCAACCACATCACCGGCGAACTGACTACCAACCAGTGTGTCACTAAGAACACCGCACCCACTCGCACCACAACACACTACGGTTCTTGTCACCAACAACCATACACGCACCAAGTACACGTTCATAGATATCATTTCCACCAACCGTACATGTTATGAACATTTCCACCCACCACACAACTGAAAAAACAAAGAAAATCCTGTTGATCATGCAACTGGCAACATTCTCCAGTCATATGCATACCGATTATACCAATCATACCATCGCTAGATACAGCACTACTTACTTCACCACCAACCTAGAGGCATCCACACCGGACCACATCAGCTACACTACATCAGCTACACTACAATAAGTAGAACCAACGTTACTCATGCCGCCAACATCCACGCTGCCAGCACTCAGCCGCCCAGCAGTCACACATGTCCTTCACTTTACCATCATCACAATCCGCACCACTTACAACGTCACCGTCGACCACAATACTGCATCCCCACGCCCAACCAACCACACTACCACCAACCAAGCCACCCCAAACCACACACACACACACACACACACACACACCTGCAGAATATAAAGAGAATATGTATAAGATCATCATACCTTCACTAACATTACTACCATCACACCAGCCACCACCTCTCACACTACCATCATCTGCACCACCAACACCCATAAAACCTCGACCAAACACACCGTGTGCACCATCATCATTACCACTCGGTTGCATCCGACCAACTTCACAGTCAGCCACTACATCACTACCAACATAACTACTGCCACGTATATAACTTCATTTCTCAATAGTCAGTTAATCATACGACCATCAGTCATGCTGCCAGCTAGCTACTGTATCATAACCAACATCAGGCTCCACTACACTATAACAGATGACACCAATAACAAATGTCTAACCAGGAGACACATCATCTACACCAACATCACCTCTGACACAAACATCATCATCATTACGAAGAACCTTAACCTTACTGCACGAAAGATCTCCAACCATACTGCCATTAACTTGGCAACCACCAACAACACCATCTCTAACAACATTACTGTCTCATTAACAACCACATAACCAAACACCACCATAAAAACGTTATTACACATCTACCAGTTACACCTTTCTAGTGCCACCGAACATTCTATCATCAGAAACGTCATTGCGGAAGATGCTCCTAACATCCACACCATAGCAAACCACACAGCCACAAACCACATCATCATCAGTAATCGATCTACAACTAAAAATTACACCACTTTCTGCGCTCACGTCGACTATAACACCGCCTACTACACCTCCACCAGCGTCATCCCCATGATGGACCTCAGTTCACGATTACTCCACCAACAACCACATCACCAAGAGCCCAACACATCATCACTTAAAGTACCACCATCGGCGAACAACACCGTCTTTTGACCCTGCCATCAATAAACCACACTACTCTCGGTTATACTACCATCAACCAAACCAGCACCTGATATTCTATCAACAAACTCATATCCAGCAACGCTCGCACCTTTGACTGGACCACGAGCAACCGATATCCACACCACCTCCGATCGTGCCTCCTACCACCACCCACACCTCTGCAAGCCATGCCATCACCAAACATCGCCACCACCACCTACATCTTCACCAACAACCTCGTCCTCACCCCTCACCAGTACCTCCACCAACCACACAACCCTCATCAGCCGTATGACCCAACCACCACCGACTACAACTCAACTCCTCATTAGCAAAAAAAACTCCCACCATAATCCAATTAATTAGAACAGTTTTTCAGGAACAAAGAATTAATGAAACGTCTTAACTCTCCAAAGAACACAAGTTCAACGCTGCTCGCTCGCCCAGCTAGACTTGGTTAACTGTCTATGTGGTCGTGAGGTACACGGGAGAAATTAGAGTAAAATCCTGAAATACAGAAGAAAATAATAAATGATGACCCAGAAATAAAGCAGTCAAAGGATTCGGCTTTACAGAGATAGAACTATATCAACACAGACTTGCGTTGGAGTACCATAAAGGGCTTTTCTTAATCGGGTGCCGATAATCCTGTCTGTTAACGCTTTCAGTTATCAAAGGTTATAATGTACTGTAAAAACGCTCGTAAAGATAGCTTAATTCAGAGACAAACAAGCAGCTTGTAAGTTCCAAATTGCATACAAGTCGTTTAAATTTTATAGACACGCCACTTCACCCTCTCTCCCCCTCAGCCCCACATAGCACCCCAATCCTCCCCCACCTTCTTATCTCCCCCCTACCCCCCCTCCCACACACACACACACACACACACACACACACACACACACACACACACACACACACACACACTCCCCTTCCCCTCGCCCTACTGCTACTACCTGTTCCTCCCCTACACAAGACCACGAGTTCCTCGTAAAACTGATTTATTTGCCAGGTTCATGTGGCTGTCTTATTTCATGTCGCTGCCGAATTTCCCCATGTGCCCCTACGTAGACCCTGCCATGCCGGTATTACGACACGCGAGGCAATCAGTAGCTGCCTGTGCACCGCGGCCAGACCCCTCGCGTGTCTGGCTTTCCCCACATTGTAGGTTTTCATGAGGAGTCATTAAAAGGTCTGTGTGTAAGGCGTTTTCACGTTCCCCCCCACCCACAACTTCTGTGTATACATACACTTGTGCGACTAGACAGGCTTACGTTTGAAAAGTTACTTCAGTTCATAATCGTCAGTAAGTTCACTCATGCAGTCGAACTGGTTTATTCTCACACACACACACACACACACACACACACACACACACACACACACACACACACACACACACGCGTGTCCCACAGAACAGGTTGGCAAAAAGAAAATGTATCCTTATAGGCAATTACCTAAACGTGAGCGGAGGACACTTGTCAGTGGTGCCTTTCTCAGTTGGTAAGAGTAGTAAGTGGCGGTGTTCCACAGGGATCAAGCTTGAGCCTGCTGTGTATATGATCGATGTAAATGCCTTACCAAAAGAACTGGATTCACATCTAAGTATGTTTGCAGACGATGTTAAAACTATAAGGAATATGGGGAGCATTTAAAGAAGACTTTGTCTATATTCAGACAAGTGAATAATGTTATCTAACCGAAGTATATGTAAGATGAACAAGATGGATTATAGTAAGATTATGGATTTCCCTGGTGTAACGTTTAGCGTTGCTGACCGTGACATTTTCAAGGGCCGCTCCGGGGTCGAGCCCGCATAGGGTCGAATAGTGTCTGCGGTAATCGGTCCGCAGTCGGCCCAGCTATTCATCCTCACCTAAGAAGGACTATGTGGCAGACGTAGTAAGCAGTTCGTTACTAACAACCACACTAAGAGAATTATCGAGGAAGTAAACACAGTCTTCAGGCACATGGGCAAAGGAATATTCAAAAGATATATGTATACGACCCAGATCCAAAATAGAGAGTATGCCACATCAAAGTAGTTATCACACGTGAAGACGAATACATATTACAAGATAGGATCCAAAAAAGGGCAACACGAATCTTACTGAAAGTAAAAGGTCCAACAAGTTAAAGATCCAACAAAACTAAGATCCAACAAGCTAAAGATCCAACAAGTTAGAGATCCAACATGTTAAAGATCTACCACATAAAAGGAAGAAGAAGAAGAAGAAGAACAAGAACAAGAAGAAGAAAATGTCATGTACATCCCCACTTTGGAAGGAATAGGAAAAAACAAGAGACGTACTTGTAACTTTTAAGTTTCTCAGTGGACTGGCTTTACGATGCTGACAGTTCTTTGAGGCGGAGAGGAGCAAGTCAACTAATAGGAAGGTGAGCGAGGGAGGAAATCGGAAACGCAGAGTTGGTAATATTGCTGCAGTAAGGGAGAAGGGGAAGAAGGGAAATATCGAGGTGAAACGTTGTGGACGCTGAAAACTTAATGAAATTATAGAGGCTGTACGAAGATGTTGATTGATTGTGCTCCATAAGTGCTAATTTCTCTTCCCCTGTACACAAAGAGGTACTCAGATCATACAGACACACACACACACACACACACACACACACACACACACGAAATGAGGCCCCACGAGTGTAGATTCCCTCCCCATACAGTGCAGATAGGTAATTGCAAAGAGGTAATTACGCGCCCACGACCAGGCAGAAACAGATAAACTTAGAAATCAATTCAAGAGAAGGGGCCCTACGAATGTAGGAGCTCCCTTCCCCAGCACAGTGCAAATGGGTGATTACAAATATGTAATTATGATTACAAATATGTAATTATAATTACATGAGCGGCAGGAAACCATAGGCCAGGAAGGTGCTACCTCTTGAGTATCTGAAAAGCTAGTGGCTGCGTTGCAGTAAGCAAGCATTACAGTGGTTGTCTAGTTCCCCACCGGCCCCAGGTTGCTGTCATTTCATTTCATCGTCATGTGGTTTACTGGTATTCAGTCTACAAATACACACAGCAGTCGACTTGTATCACACATCACCTTACTCGTAATTCTAACTTTTCCTGCGATGAGCGATTAGCGTTAGCTCTCTCTAGTGGCAAAATGTCGTCATGGTTGAAGAAAGACTTAAAGATGAGACTCCGTGAGCGTAGAGTTCCCTCCCCATAATGTGGAAATATGACTACAAATATAGACACGAACCTTCGTGGTGCAGTGGTTAGCGCTGCGACCCAACACTTTAATGGGGCTGGGTTCAAAATCCCGGCTCGCAGCCTACCCAGTTACTCGTTCTCCCCTCTGGGGTCGGTCGATAAACTGGGGTGCCCTATATGTAGACGAATATACACAAGCTCGGAAAAGGGGGCAACACGAGTGTAAAACTCCAATCACGTGACAGGCAAATGGCAACCACACACACACACACACACACACACACACACACACACACACACACACACACACATCCATAAACAATACAAGGTTCATGTACAAGAAGCCTGCGTATCGTCAACCAGAATCAACTCGACAGAATGATTTACGACCATTGGATGTGCCCTGCCGTCAGAAGAGCTCTCGTTACCTAGTTAGTCCCACTGACAAGCTACACAGTGGACGTGGTCTTGCAACAACATGGTTGACGCCTGACCTCACGTAAAGGAGTGTGCAAAATATTGCTCCGGGGGCTTTCGCTGGACCCGTAGCCCTCCGGTCGTAAAGTATTTAAGTGCACACGAATTCAGCTGATATTGTTTTACACACACACCCACGCACACACACACACACACACACACTCTCTCTCTCTCTCTCTCTCTCTCTCTCTCTCTCTCTCTCTCTCTCTCTCTCTCTCTCTCTCTCTCTCTCGTAACTGCGATTCATATTTGTTTTATGCTGTTACCTGCTACTTGGCAAAGATTTGGAGGGAAGGATTGCGTTTGAAACGTGCGTGATATCCTTTTCCTTCTTCATCTTCCGTTTTGATCTTTTATCTCTCTTATTTGTATTCGCTTTGTTTTTTCATTCTTCTTTATTTTTGTCGTCTACTTGCTTACAGAGTATATGTGCGATCACGATTATCTGTTGTACATTGATGTGGTCGATGATGAGAGAGTGTTTGTGTGTAGGATATATATATATATATATATATATATATATATATATATATATATATATATATATATATATATATATATATGTGTATATATATATATATATATATATATATATATATATATGTACTCATGGTTGTGTTTGTGTGCGAATGTGGTTGTGTCTGTCTGTGTAAAATTCGTGATCTTGCTGCGTCTGTGGAGTGTCATTAACCAGATATGCAATGCTATGTCAGGTCTCTTAATGATGAACAAATCTAATTAGCATTCGCTTGCTTGCTCTTTCAGTCTTTGAATACCTTATTTCAGGTTCGTTGTCGACGTTCTTCTTGCCTACGTATGTTGAAATAGTTTAAAAGTAGTTATATTTTTACTGTTCTTCGCCTTACTGAGTTCTATGTTCTTAGTGTCCTCTGCTGTCTCATAGAGCGTTGAATGACTTAATGATCTATTTGTATTTCTTTTTCCTGTTAGAGCACTTTACTGCTTACGTTGTACTCCAAGTAGAGTTTCCAGATGACATTCGCGTCTTTATCTATTTTTCCACTTTTGCACATAGTATATTCCCAAAGCACTGGATCAGCAGGCCCGTTTCTGGTAATCTAAAGTTAAATACTTACAGACTTCAGCTGTGTACTCTCTGTATCTGTCCACGTCATCCATGGTCTGCCTCCCACAGTACCTTCAACCATACTAATGTAAGTAAACCTTTCGGAAGTCTCATCTTACTTATGTCGCATCTGAAATACGCAGTTTTGGCCGGCTTACACTCACGCTTTCCCGGAAATATTTCTTCACATATCCTTTCCTCCATCTTTCGTCTTTATCTTACGTACGACACGACGGTTCGACTCTTTGGCATAACGACTTTGTCTCTGACCTGACCTTGAAGGTTGAGGTCACGCTTGAGTGTCAAAGTGATGCTCAAGGGTTGCACCGTCGTACTCATGGGTCGTGTTGTCGCTTACCTCTCAGTTGCTTGGCATTAATCTCTGCTGCCCCTGTTTCTTACCTGTTCGTACCTAGAAAAGATGAAGTTCCATATCACTGCATATGAAAATTGGAATAAATGATTCTTGGCGCATTTCTCCACGCACTACGAATGTTTTTTTTTTTTTTCATTCCTTTCACTGTAACCTCCCAGTGCACTTCCACCTCCCTTCTCCTGTATGACTTGTTATCATCATCTTCCACCTCGTCGTCTTAGTTCATTATCAACGATATATAATCCTCTGGTCACATCACTACTACCCTGAGACTGTCTGCTTCTTTCAAAACGAGAGACTCATTCTTACTCGCATTTACAGTTCAGACACCCCCTCCACCACACCCCTCCTGTATACACACACCTTCAAAGAGACCAGATAATCGGCACGCGGCAACTGTGGTACCTTTACCTTTCGTTACGTCACCGTCTCAGCTGTGGCTCATAAACACTCATCTTCACTCTCGTGTCATAGGTTGGCCCATTCATGAAACCATTAAACAACCAGGAGGACGTTGTGCTGCCTTGACGCACTCTACATACTCTATTTCCAACTAGTTGACTCATTGAGCGTTTATTTACACACACACACACACACACACACGCACACACACACACACACACACATTACTTTCACCATAAAGTCCCCTAACATCAGATTTCTGTGTACGCAGTAGTCAAAGTTTTTTTAAAACTCTCTGCATTTCAACTATTATCATTTTTTTCATATATTTCTTGGACTGTTTAAAGTTCTGCCACTCCCCACGTGAAAGAAAAAAAATTGATCTGTATCTTTCGTTAATTCATCTTTTCTTTTCTTTTTTTCCTCCTCATGCCTGAGGGTTCACTCATACGTCTGCGAAAACATGAAGTGAGAAAGTTAAAAGGACGTTTCCATCTGTACTTTTACCGATGATTTTTTTTTTATTATGTACTGTTATAACACTGTAAAAAAATATCAGTGTGTTCTTTCATTCATCTACAGTGGCACTACTTTTCCATAACGTACAAGCTCTTCATGTCCTTCTGAATGTTGTTGGAGCTCTATTCTTGACCGTTTCATACACCATCCCGTCTACACCGCACACTTTTCTGATTTCCAATTGCGCTCCAGCTCTTCCCACTTTCTTGATACCTTATCCTTCTTTATTCCTAACTCTCCCTACCTCTAATCACATTTTGAGTCGTATCCACATCTTTTATGCTATCATTCCCCATTAGTTTCCTAAATCCTCCTCCTCTCCACATCACAGGCAATCTCTCATCTTGTCTAGTACACTTTACTCTTTCACAGAGTCCTTTATAGTCTTTCAGCTGTTTACCTGCTTTGAAAACAGCCTATTGTTCACTTTAATTTTTCGTAGCAACTTTTATGATATACTTATTTGTTTTTATTTATTATTCATACCCAATAAGCGTTTTTACTTTCCCATCTAAAACTTTGATATCTTTATTGTGCGCAATCTATTCAGTCAATTTCATTTTCTAAAAGATTTCAGCTTTCTTAAAAATGTTATTTTGTTCTCAATCAGCAACTTTTGTTGCATCTTTTATCCACCAAGCCTTTCATCTCATTTCACAGTCTTTTTAGCATGGTTTCATATACCCGTGTGTAAGCTTGTGACCACTCAGGTCTCACGTCAATCTCATTCTGTACCGTCTCATCAGTATCCTTCAGCTCCTGGTCTGTCTTCTCTTGGAAACACTCAAGTTTCACACTCTTCACTCCGTTTTGGTTTTTCACAGCTGCTATCGTCCTGGCGTTTTCATTTGTGTTCCTAGTTATAGACCAATAGAGAGAAACTCTAATCCTTTATGTTAGTGTATCACGATCTTATATACTCCACATAACCCTATCAGACCTAATGCCTTAATCAGTATTTCCTCTTATGTTTTTTTTTTTACCTTATGTATTCTAATATATGTTCACATTTTCAGCACCGTCTTTTCTGTACTTATAACTCGTGCATTTATGGTAACTTTGTATCAGTATAAATGCTTGCAAAGCTCACACCCGGTGATGTCCATATTTCACGTATTATTTCTTTAAAGTTCATTTCTCGCAAGGAACTTTATATTTCCCTACGTTGCATCCTCTGCCTCTACCAACTATTTGATCCTGTCTCTCAACAAAATAAGAATTTCTTCGCTCAGTCTGCTTCTACAACTTTACCTTCAAGTTGCCTCTAGAATGCATCAATGACCATTTCTTTTTTGGCCAACTTGATAACACATAGTAAGATATTACAATGATATAAAGTCTCTGGTACTTGAAATTTTTATCGTCAATTAACTGAAGTTCCCACATTTGCAAACAACCGACTTATACAACTCAACTTTCTGAAAGGGGGGCAGGAGGAGGGGGGGGGGGCCTCACGACTTCCCTCACATAACCATCCGCTCCATTCAAAACTTTAATCATACTCATTTTACCTCATTCTAGTTAAGTTATCTGCTTCATTTTTGCTTCGTGTCGAACGCTCACAACATATCTAAAGTTTAAACAGTCTTAAACACTTGAAGGTACTGTTTGGTTTTGTGTGGAATATGTTCAAAATATTCGTATGGTGGAGAGGAATATTCAAACTATAATTCCCCTGAATCTTTTTTGTCGAAAACCTTTCAGAAAACCAATTATTCTTGTCTAAAAGCTGTATTAGATTTGACAAAGTCTGTTCACGGTAACCGGTATTGCTTTTGTTGCATGTCGATACGAAATGATCGCTGAGGAGTTGAGTAAAATTAGTTACGCTGGTGCTGAAGGAAAAGTTCTTCAAATGTGCATCTTTAAGAATCGTGAATTCTCCTGCATCATGCTCCAAGCTTTACTTGCGTAGAGAAAAGTTAGTCGTGTGGACTGAGTTGAAACGAGTAGGGGAATAAAAGATGCTTTTGTATCGAAACTTTCAAAAGTAAACTTCAAAACTAGAGAGGCAACACTCTGTATCCTGGGAATCCCACATAGTGAACATCACAAAATAAGTTCCTCAAAAGCTGGTGGAGTTGTACAAGTGCCGTAATTACTTTTCTTGTAAGCGGCTATTCTAAACCTACAGATGTCTCATTCGCAGCAGTTTGGAGTGTTGCTCACATATGTAGGGGTGGCTCTTCCTCTGTCATTCCGTTAGTTAGAGTGGAATCTAGAGAAATTCGCCATATACGCTTCCCTGGTATTACCTTTTTCCACCATATATTTTCATCCAACATGATGGTCCCTCTCTGTATTCTGCATTTTCGTTGTTGTTCTCGTGAGCTGTTTGGATGTGTGTCTTTCCCTGATTCGTGGACCAGGTGGCACACGACTGACTGCCTCTTTCCCTCGTTTCTGTGTGTAAACTAACGCTTGAGGAATGACCTTTATGATACTTCATTCTTTCCTAGAACAGTGAAGCTGCATGATTTCCTTCTCTCTATTGTCTCTCCCTTATCGTAAAACCTTACCACCTTTAGTAGTCAGGTCTACACAAACTTATAGAATCTCAAATCAATCTGTGCTGCATTCTTTTTCTCATGCCTACCTGTACCCTCACAGGCACTAACCTCTCTTCCCACACTCTTCAAAGCAACCAGGATCTTAGCCCCCTCACCCAGCCTTCAACCTTCGACCACCATGTCCACTCCGAGGTGCTCAAAGCACTTCACTTCCTCAAGGTTCTCTACATTCGAACTTACAGTCTAACTAGCCTCTCTCTTTCTCTTTTGCTAAACCTTGCTTTTATTTACATTATCTTCCAACTTTCTCCTCTGAGTGTGTGTGTGTGTGTGTGTGTGTGTGTGTGTGTGTGTGTGTGTGTGTGTGTGTGTGTGTCGCAAGTCTTCTACACTGGAGGAAAAGGGTCATATCAGGATGAGAAAATAACTCAAGATGGCGACAGCGTGAACGACAGTCGGATACATGATGGCTGACAGGCGCTTGAAATTCACAGAAACGTCGAGTCTAGAACAGATTGCGGATAGGATATCATCAGGAATTACTGACCGAAGTGTTATCTCTCATGTTTCCTTTATACTTCACACACATATGACGCGTATACCTTCGGTGGTCGTGCCTTTGTATGGTCATAATTCAAACCGTCTCGAAACAGTAGCTTCTAAGTTATCTTTAAACGAACACTCTTCAGTCGGATCACAAAATATGCTACTGTGTACATCAACCAACTACGTCTGACTTGTGTGAAATAGTTTCCCAACACAGATATACAGGAACATCTCTGCAGTCAGCCCTTTGAATTGATAACAATAATTCAGCTGGCTCCTGCACCTGCTAGTGTGACAGATATAATGGCTCCCTTAACCATATATATACGTCTTTAGTACCCGGCCATAAGCGTGTCAACCCTGCGTCCCAGACGCCGGCCACACGCTCATGTATACCGGGCTTTGCTTTTTATCATGGCATTCACTCGACCCTGCCTGCTCGTGTCCCAATTCATACATCGAGAATTTGTCTCTGTAGGGGAAATATATCCCTCGTTGCCTCGCCCAAAAGGAGAGAGGTAAACATCCCTCCCAACTGTTGCCTCCCCCCTCCACATCTCTGAGCTCTGCTTGGTGCTAGTTTTGCTGTAGTTTTGTCCGTGATGACTTCAGGAATGCTCCTGTTCTGCTTGCGTCTGTCAGATAACTTGCCGTGTTGTTGCGTATGTATCGGCAAAGTTACAAGTCTGCTGTAGCCTATGTTGGTAAAGTTGCAGGTTTGTTTCCGATATTGACAAAACTACGGCTTTTTTTTTCTTTTTTTGGGGGGGTGGGACAAGCTTTAGTTTTGTTGTTTGTATGACATCAGTTACCGACTTGTTTCGTTTATTCTGGCAAAGCTGCATTCATAGCGTCGGAGCTGATGTTGTTTTTACTGTTCACTGTGTATCTGAAAAAGAGATCCTTGTACGCTTCTATGAGCCAGCATAGCAAAGTTCACTTAACACTTGTTTTCGTTGATCATAAAAACTAGATCGATACTTTCTGAAGTTGTCAGGATCATGAAAGTTTATGACCCGTTTTTAAGAGCAAAAATTGAATTTGAATCACGTTATATAACAGCTTTCCATTCTTGACGTCGGATATATTTAATACATTTCATGTGTGAGACACAGAGTCGCCACACACACACACACACACACACACACACACACACACACACACACACACATACACACACACACACACACGTCCCTTCCCTCGTCCTGGAAAGCAGAGGACAGAGCCATCGACGACGACCTCCCTCTTGCGACCACCCATGTGGGCGTCGCAGGTGCCGTCATCAGCGTTAATTAATGGGACACGAAGCCTGTGTGCAGGCAGGGTCGGGAGGGTGGGCGTGGATGAAGCTAAGCAGTGTGGTCGTGCTCTCTGCTCTCCTCTGTTGCCACGCCTCCGCAAGATTCCACATCTGAACGCAACATGGACTTCATTAGCAAAGAGACAATTCTACTACCACAGCCAAGAAGAGTTTCCTTGCGGTTAGGTGCAACATGGCTCACATTATTCAGTTCAGTGTAACTCACGTGAAGAAAAACTGGACTAGTAACGTCGGTCAGCTTAGTAAACTACAGTACTGTTTATAGACACGGGACACATCATCTCAAATGATCTGATATAATTCAGCATCGTTAGACAGAACACAGTGCACCCTAACAAAGCATCGATAAATAATTACCTGACAAATAAGGACCATCCAAGTAGAACAAATTCCAACATAGAGCAAAATGTATTAGCCATATATATATATATATATATATATATATATATATATATATATATATATATATATATATATATATATATATATATATATCCCTGGGGATAGGGGAGAAAGAATACTTCCCACGTATTCCCTGCGTGTCGTAGAAGGCGACTAAAAGGGGAGGGAGCGGGGGGCTGGAAATCCTCCCCTCTCATTATTTTTTTTCTTTTTTTTTTTTCCAAAAGAAGGAACAGAGAAGGGGGCCAGATGAGGATATCCCCTCAAAGGCCCAGTCCCCTGTTCTTAGCGCTACCTCGCTAACGCGGGAAATGGCGAATAGTATGAAAGAAAGAAAGAAATATATATATATATATATATATATATATATATAATGTGGCAGTTGAGGGAATAATTGGTATGCATGGGGTGTTCAGTGTTGTAAATGGAAATGGTGAAGAGCTTGTAGATTTATGTGCTGAAAAAGGACTGATGATTGGGAATACCTGGTTTAAAAAGCGAGATATACATAAGTATACTTATGTAAGCAGGAGAGATGGCCAGAGAGCGTTATTGGATTACGTGTTAATTGACAGGCGTGCGAAAGAGAGACTTTTGGATGTTAATGTGCTGAGAGGTGCAACTGGAGGGATGTCTGATCATTATCTTGTGGAGGCTAAGGTGAAGATTAGTATGGGTTTTCAGAAAAGAGGAGTGAATGTTGGGGTGAAGAAGGTGGTGAGAGTAAGTGAGCTTGGGAAGGAGACCTGTGTGGGGAAGTACCAGGAGAGACTGTGTACAGAATGGAAAAAGGTGAGAACAATGGAAGTAAGGGGAGTGGGGGAGGAATGGGATGTATTTAGGGAATCAGTGATGGATTGCGCAAAAGATGCTTGTGGCATGAGAAGAGTGGGAGGTGGGCTGTTTAGAAAGGGTAGTGAGTGGTGGGATGAAGAAGTAAGAGTATTAGTGAAAGAGAAGAGAGAGGCATTTGGACGATTTTTGCAGGGAAAAAATGCAATTGAGTGGGAGAAGTATAAAAGAAAGAGACAGGAGGTCAAGAGAAAGGTGCAAGAGGTGAAAAAAAGGGCAAATGAGAGTTGGGGTGAGAGACTATCAGTAAATTTTAGGGAGAATAAAAAGATGTTCTGGAAGGAGGTAAATAGGGTGCGTAAGACAAGGGAGCAAATGGGAACTTCAGTGAAGGGCGTAAATGGGGAGGTGATAACAAGTAGTGGTGATGTGAGAAGGAGATGGAATGAGTATTTTGAAGGTTTGTTGAATGTGTCTGATGACAGAGTGGCAGATATAGGGTGTTTTGGTCGAGGTGGTGTGCAAAGTGAGAGGGTTAGGGAAAATGATTTGGTAAACAGAGAAGAGGTAGTAAAAGCTTTGCGGAAGATGAAAGCCGGCAAGGCAGCAGGTTTGGATGGTATTGCAGTTGAATTTATTAAAAAAGGGGGTGACTGTATTGTTGACTGGTTGGTAAGGTTATTTAATGTATGTATGACTCATGGTGAGGTGCCTGAGGATTGGCGGAATGCGTGCATAGTGCCATTGTACAAAGGCAAAGGGGATAAGAGTGAGTGCTCAAATTACAGAGGTATAAGTTTGTTGAGTATTCCTGGTAAACTATATGGGAGGGTATTGATTGAGAGGGTGAAGGCATGTACAGAGCATCAGATTGGGGAAGAGCAGTGCGGTTTCAGAAGTGGTAGAGGATGTGTGGATCAGGTGTTTGCTTTGAAGAATGTATGTGAGAAATACTTAGAAAAGCAAATGGATTTGTATGTAGCATTTATGGATCTGGAGAAGGCATATGATAGAGTTGATAGAGATGCTCTGTGGAAGGTATTAAGAATATATGGTGTGGGAGGCAAGTTGTTAGAAGCAGTGAAAAGTTTTTATCGAGGATGTAAGGCATGTGTACGTGTAGGAAGAGAGGAAAGTGATTGGTTCTCAGTGAATGTAGGTTTGCGGCAGGGGTGTGTGATGTCTCCATGGTTGTTTAATTTGTTTATGGATGGGGTTGTTAGGGAGGTAAATGCAAGAGTCCTGGAAAGAGGGGCAAGTATGAAGTCTGTTGGGGATGAGAGAGCTTGGGAAGTGAGTCAGTTGTTGTTCGCTGATGATACAGCGCTGGTGGCTGATTCATGTGAGAAACTGCAGAAGCTGGTGACTGAGTTTGGTAAAGTGTGTGGAAGAAGAAAGTTAAGAGTAAATGTGAATAAGAGCAAGGTTATTAGGTACAGTAGGGTTGAGGGTCAAGTCAATTGGGAGGTGAGTTTGAATGGAGAAAAACTGGAGGAAGTGAAGTGTTTTAGATATCTGGGAGTGGATCTGTCAGCGGATGGAACCATGGAAGCGGAAGTGGATCATAGGGTGGGGGAGGGGGCAAAAATTTTGGGAGCCTTGAAAAATGTGTGGAAGTCGAGAACATTATCTCGGAAAGCAAAAATGGGTATGTTTGAAGGAATAGTGGTTCCAACAATGTTGTATGGTTGCGAGGCGTGGGCTATGGATAGAGTTGTGCGCAGGAGGATGGATGTGCTGGAAATGAGATGTTTGAGGACAATGTGTGGTGTGAGGTGGTTTGATCGAGTAAGTAACGTAAGGGTAAGAGAGATGTGTGGAAATAAAAAGAGCGTGGTTGAGAGAGCAGAAGAGGGTGTTTTGAAATGGTTTGGGCACATGGAGAGAATGAGAGAGGAAAGATTGACCAAGAGGATATATGTGTCGGAGGTGGAGGGAACGAGGAGAAGAGGGAGACCAAATTGGAGGTGGAAAGATGGAGTGAAAAAGATTTTGTGTGATCGGGGCCTGAACATGCAGGAGGGTGAAAGGAGGGCAAGGAATAGAGTGAATTGGAGCGATGTGGTATACAGGGGTTGACGTGCTGTCAGTGGATTGAATCAAGGCATGTGAAGCGTCTGGGGTAAACCATGGAAAGCTGTGTAGGTATGTATATTTGCGTGTGTGGACGTGTGTATGTACGTGTGTATGGGGGTTGGGCCATTTCTTTCGTCTGTTTCCTCGCGCTACCTCGCAAACGCGGGAGACAGCGACAAAGTATAAAAAAAAAAAAAAAAAAAAAAAAAAAATATATATATATATATATATATATATATATATATATATATATATATATAGAGAGAGAGAGAGAGAGAGAGAGAGAGAGAGAGAGAGAAGAGCCCGTGCAAACATAGTTTAATGCGCCGAAGACAAGCTTATCCTAAGATACAGCTTTGCAAGACTCACCCGAACAAGTTAACAAGGCACCGCGTCCCATCGCAACAAAGCGCAGTGCATTAGAGATCTGCCCTTTCCAGTGCAGCCAGCTACAACGTGATCCAGTCCCCCATGCCAGCACACTCCAACCCGTCCACCAAACATTTCACAGAATAATCCGAAATCTTTACACTTTCCAGCTCCACCAGCTCACCTCACGTACCCTAACGCAAGATAGACCATCAAAGTCCAGTATTGAACAAAGTGTTCCATCTTAATCCAACACATTTTCTTCTAGTGTTTCCTAGCCCGTCTAAGCGCAGCCTAAATTAAAACATACCGTTTTATTCCGAGACATTTCAAGCAAGCATATGCCATCCTATCCTAGCTCGGTGTAATCCAGTGTATCCCGTGCCATCCTTGCACGTCGTAACCTAATATATCCCAATCGTCCCCAGGAAAACTTAATTCAACACACATCCCACTCAGTCTTAGCAGAGTTCAACCCAACATACCCATCTCACCCCAGCAAACGGCAAAGAGCATTCTGGCAGAACACAGAGTTCTATCCATGTCAAACCTAAGCAGAACCTAAGCATAACGTAAGTTATCGCAACACGACGTGACCAGCCGCAGCTGAGCACAGTGCAAGCTGTTCAAGCCCAGCAACTCTTGCTCATCCAAAAACCAGCCAAGTCGCATTCATCACATTCTAACAAAGTGCTTGACATGTTATATTTTATATTACGAAAATTCTTTGATTATACTGGCTGGAGAGAAACGCCGCCTGAGTTTATTATACGTTTCGGGTTTCAACAGTTTACGTCTGTTTTTAAGACGCAATACAGCAACAGATTCATCCCAGCAATAGAAACAGATGTGAGGCTTTTCTCAGCCTCTCTCTAACACTATACTCCTGTAGGGCAAAAGTCTTTTCTCAAAACAGCTGAGCCGCAAAGTTTAATGCTAGGCCCCAGTTGTGGTTTTGTTGCTGCTTTTTCATCTCCTCCGTTTTAATGTCATCTATTCCCTGGCCCAAACCACCATACTGGAGAAGCAAGGACGTGAGTGTCAGTTGAAGTTCTCGCTGACCGACCTGAAGGAGGTTTAGTGCTGATGCTAGGTGACAAGTGTGGCTCTTGCCGCACCCATGTAATCTCCCACTGAGCACTTCGCCCAAGCACGCACACGCCCCTGTGTGTTACCATCACGTACACTTAACAAATACCTGTCCAGTCTTGACCTTAAGGAATCTGTTAATATGAAGAAGTAGATACACGAATTTCATTCATTAACCATGACTTATATGTTAATACTTTATCTCTTGTACAGTAACACACACACACACACACACACACACACACACACACACACACACACACACACACACACACACACACATACACTCAACAAACACACAGAGTCAGACATTCCTCAGTGAATATCATATAAACAAGGATAAGATCAACTTTATTCTTTGCTAAACGCACTCGCAAATAGTTAGCGTGGGCGGACGAGTACAATCCACACCATAAATCCCAGAAGTCAAACAGATGCAAGCCAGTTTATGCTAAATGAATACGTAAAGCAACATACAAGACAGAACAGTTTGTTCCTTAGATAGACTCTCTTGTTCGTCGTCAAGACTAACTACTTGAGTCATCCTGTATCACCCCTGACTCAGTAACAGACGTCAACTTTTTTTTTCTTTTTTTTTCAGATTCTAAACAGAACACGACCATCACTTAAGGAAGGTTAAACCTTTTTTCCTTATATTCAAACGCTCGTAAGCTGAAGGAGGTTAAACTAGTTTACTTCTCTCGTTCAGCTCATAAAGCTGTTAGAACAGAAAACCACTTCATTCCTTCTGCTCCCAACCTCCAAGCAAGTGAAACAAGCACATCTAGTTCCTTCCTTCATTCAACCAGGTACACAAAGGAAAGCAAACAAGCAGGTCTAGTTTATTTCGTCAAGCAGACACGAACACGAAGGGCAAGACGAATAAAACTACTTTTATTCCTTGAAACAAACACGCACGCACATGGAGTCACACGAACCTCACTAGATGATTTGTTTCCTGTTTTTCTTTCAGCCACACACACACACACACACACACACACACACACACACACACACACACACACACACACACACACACACACACACACACACTGCCCCCTTGATATTGAGGAACGGCCGAACCAAATTATGAAGGAACTTTTGGAATATGGTTTATCGATGGTGTCAGGTTTCATCGTATCGCCTTGTGCCCTCGCTTACTACCGGCTTTCTAACAACTCTACTTTTTACACCTACGGTGGAACTATATCGTTCCCTCAGTATATGTCTCATTTGTGGATGATACAGTAGAGTTAGAGTATATACCAATTCTCTTCTGTATAGATTTTACGGCAATTTACTTTTATGTATATTACGTCGCTTCTGCTTTCTCTTGTTATTTGTGGTAAAGGCCTATTTAGTGTCTGTTTCTCTAGTTAGTCATCTAAGTTCCATATAATTTTCCTAATCGAATTTTTTACTTACAGTGAGAGACTGAAGATATATTGACTCCACTAATGTACGATAATAGTTATTCCAGTAATATCACTACTGCGCAGTTGCACCAACACTATCACTACTGCGCAGTTACAACAATAGTATCACTACTGCGCAGTTACACCAGTAGTATCACCACTGCGCAGTTACACCAATAGTATCACCACTGCGCAGTTACACCAATAGTATCACTACTGCGCAGTTACACCAATAGTATCACCACAGCGCAGCTACACCAATAGCATCTCTACTGCGCAGTTACACCAGTAAGATATAACTTATGTCACACAGTGACCGTCTGTGAGCCCGTCGTTACACCACTCTTCTACAGTACTGGTTCCACCATAAGTCTAATTCATTTCGGTTAGTTGTGTATACGAAACTATCAGGTCTGCTGGCTACACCCACACTGCATAATCTTAGCATCATCACCACTTTGTACCTGGACGGAAACAAGTAATGCGTACCTTTTGTTATCTGTTATCAAATTTTAAACCCCTGGTGTATATTTCTAGTTGGGCATTATAAAACTTTAGTTATGATACTACTATATAGCTTGTTTTATGAAATCTAAGTTTAACATACTTTGAATATCTAGAAATCTGACGTATGTGACTTAATCTAACATGAACATAGAGGTAGAATTAAATTTCAAACACTCCGTAACGTCAAATCTCAAAAAATCTGACATTTATGACATACTTTAACATGAATATATGCATAGAATTAATTTTCAGACACTCCTTGAAACCTTAAAATGTATTCATATTCCATTATTTAAGTATGGTTCTTTTAAGACTCGAATCACGTCCCATCTGGACGGCTCTCGCTTACCATTAGTCTTGTATTTACCCCCTGGAAGCCACTGGTTCAACCTGTAGTTTATATTTGTTGTTGTATCTCACACACACACACACACACGCACACACACATTTTATATATATATATATATATATATATATATATATATATATATATATATATATATATATATATATATATATAGATAGATATTTGGCTTCACACCAGTTTCATTTTTAGTTGTTCCACCAATATATATTCCTTAGTTGCAAAACCAGTGTATGGCTTTAACTTCGCCTCTGCTTCATAATTCAAGCTGCACTCTTATTATATAGTTTGACCTATAATACTGTCATATAACTTTAGCTGCATCACTGTTATATTGTTTTGAGGTGCATAATTTCTGTGTGTCTTTAGATAATAGGTAATACTACTTTCTTCTAGGTGTACTATTACTGTATGGTTAAAGGTAGACTAATACTCTTATACTACATATTTTTGATTGCCTAAGTAATATATATATATATATATATATATATATATATATATATATATATATATATATATATATATATATATATATATATATATATATATATATTTATTTATCATAGTTTTAATTTCATTACTTTGTATACTTTTGGTTATACATTTGTTATGTAACTGTACATTCACCGTTGGTGTATAATTCCAGGTGCAGGGCTACCGTATAGTTATGTTTACATGGTACCTACAGCTCATGATTACTTCCGTAGGATCAGTTAGCGAGAGCGCAGAGGGGATGGATAGTAAGGGGTGAGGTGGATTTTTGTCTGCGCTTCGATCTGTGTTCCTGTTTGTCTGGGAAACTGTGCCCGTTCAGCACTCTGTTCCTGTTTGTGTACACGTTCTCCTCCTGTTTTATTTGACTGTTGTTTTCTTCGTAGATCTTCTGTGCTTTTGTTTGTTTACCAGGCCTTCCTTAATGGGGAAAATATGGGTGATTGACAGTGAACCAGTTTCTCTGTCGCTGGCGGTGTGTGCCCTCCTCAGTCACATTCCTGATAATTCTATTGTGGTTCTGAAGAGTTTCCCAGATTCGTAAGAGAGTGAAATGATGAATAAATCCATCGAAAATGAGGGAGGGAGAGAAATTAGGGGGGGGGGGGGGCGTTGGGAAGGGAGATAGAGGGGTGTCAAGAGAGATGTGATACAAGAGGGGGTGAAATTATTGGAAGGGGGGATGGAAATTGGGAAGGGTATGAATTATAGGGGAGAGAAAGGGATGGGAAATGGGAAAAGGGAGGGATAGTGAGAGGGGAAGAGCTGTGAATCAGGGGATAAGTGAGGAGGAGAGAGCTAGAGGGAGGAAATGGGCCTTGGGGAAAGAAAGGGTGAAATGAAGAGGGAGGAAGAGGGGATGTAAAGGAATGAGATGGGGTTGGAGAAGATAAGGAATGAGGGTAGGTTGAAGGGAAGTACAGGTTGAGTGGGAGAGGGAAGGTGAAAGGTATGATAAGTGTGTGTGTGTGTGTGTGTGCAGGGGATGTGGGAGTTGCAGGATGAGAATAAAGGGAGGGCGAGCGGGTTTTGGGGAGTTAGTGAGAACGAGAATGGTGATCAGGATGGATGGTGAGGATGAAGGGTAGGAAGAAGAAGAAGAAGGTAAGGGAAACCAGAGTAGGCGAGGATTTTACGAGTAGGGGAGAGGGGGGCGTACGTTGAGAACGTATGTATAAGGAACTAGGGTAAGGATGAGCTGAAAGAAGAGCTTGAGAGTGAGAGAGAGAGTGAGGGTTTAATAGGTAAATAGAGAGGAAAAAAAAAGAAGTTTGTGGGAAGAGGAGGTTAGGGAGGAAGAGGGGTAAAAAGAAGGAAGGAGAGGGGTTTAGCGAGAGAGAAGGATGTGATGAGAAGTGAGAGAGGCTGACACAGAAGAGGATGCTCGACCCTGACTGGAAGGCTGAATATTGCATCTTCATCTGAGTCCAGGAACATGACTTACCTAAAATATTAAGGGTAATACTTGTGCCTTACCTTCTCGACTCATGAGTCCTTTTTATCCGCACGACGCTCCAGCAGCACTCAGGAAGCTGGCCACGTCCACTGGTCGGAACCATGGGTTTACGTATTTGGAAGTTATGCGGGGAAAAAAAAATCAAAATCAACTTATTTTAAGGAGGTACGGAAGGCTGCAGTACAGGTTATCTGGTTCAGAAACCGAAAACGGGAATTTGCGAGCACCTCAAAATAGTCGACTCCTGAAGTTACGTATAAAGATTTCCCCTCCATTATCGTCAACTTAGCCTTATCTAACCGAGACTAACGTAATATAGGGCCATCTCTCCTTTGATCCACATTATAAGAAAAAAAATGTGATAATCACAGGCAACTTTAGACTGGGCAGCTGGTAGCTCCACTCTCCCATGACTTTATTCACTCGAGTATCGTAAAATATTCGCAAAATTTTTACATTTATGTAGGTAGAACCGTACTGTCTTTTTGAGATTTTGTTTTCCACACACAATATGACTGATGAAGTAACTCCATCTATGCAAAATTGAAAAAGTTGTCAAGGGAGAAGGCAACACTGAGAAGGGAACGAATGTATGGGTGTGAGGAGGAAAAGGATGAGGGAAGAGGGATAGTATGTGTGATAAAGGTGATGCGGAAAAGGTGAAAGGCACGTAGGACAGGGGGGGGGGGGGGGATTTTGAGTCAGCATAGTTGGCAGTTTGAGCTGGAGTTGTTGCAGCTTGATCCTGGACGCCTGTGGCGAGACTGGCACACAACAACAACACACACTGCTGTGGCGGTACAGATCATGACAGACAGATATCTTTTCCTAGATACCCATTCTCTGGAAATTTACCTGAAGCCTATTTCAGCTACTTTCTTTCGTCTAAACTCTCGTGAAGGATATTACTTCCTTTCCACGCCAGAAGAACATCAATATAGCATTAATACACATCATGCATGACGAAATCCAAGTGAGTTTCATCAAATAATTTAACATTCATCTTAGGTAAGGTTTTGCTTCCGCATCAAGTCACTGAGCTCCATTCTCCACACGTGGTCATCGACTACATTAACACCTCCCTTCATCTTCGCATCTGCACACTATCCTCCCACTCCTCATCATCATTATTGAGTCATCACCGCCACAGCCATCACCATTATCAGGGGTGAGACACGTCTTGCGGTTAGTTCAGATTCCTGCGGTGGTGGTAATGGTAATGGTGGATTATTAAGGGATTGTGGGGGGAAGGAAGGGGAAGACAAGCCATTGTCGTCATAGATGATGCACTCCGATGTCAACATGTAGACTGTGTGTATCATTATACCAGTGCTGTGACCACTTGACGTGGCTAAGCACGTAGAGTTATCATTATTTAATCATCGCCATAAAGTCCTAATATACGTCGTGGTTATTATAACCTGTTGTCTGGCGTCGTGGTAGCACCAGTGTTGCAGCGGTCAGCATTTTTGTTTTTTCTATGTGGTATTCTCAAGGCGTGAGGCTATGACGTATGTCCGTGTGTGGCTGTAGGGTTGAGCCAGCGGGAGGCTGCACGCACACAGGTGTTGCGTCGGGTAGAGCAATGGCTGCGGCTGTGGCTGCGGCTGCGGCTGCGGCGGTTCCCGCTTGAAAACGAGACGTTGTACTCCTGTGATTGCATGGTTCATCATGGCGGTAAATCTTGAAGATAAGTGGAGGTGGCAATCGTGGAGGAAGTGGTTAGGTCAGTGGAGGTGCGTGGTGGGAGGAGGTGTCATTGGAGTGGTCAAAATGGCACCTGCATCATCTCGTGTCCTGGGAAGTCCCCAAGTGCTTCTTGCGCCAATGAGAGAGAGAGAGAGAGAGAGAGAGAGAGAGAGAGAGAGAGAGAGAGAGAGAGAGAGAGAGAGAGAGAGAGAGATTTTGTAAATGATTAGGAAATATAAGCCTCATATTCTAATTCAGTTTTCAGAGTTTCTGAAGCAACTTTCCTCAATACTCGTTGAAGTCCTCAGATTGGGGTGGAAATGAACAATCATCATAAAAAGTCAGTCATTTTCAGCAATACTGTCAAAACAGATGACAGTTCCAAGTTCACTCCCACATAAAGGTAGGTGAAAGTAAGGCTTTAACTGTGTAAACATTCAAAGAAACAGTTGTCGGTGTCGCCTGAAAAGTGACTGATATGAGACATTATTGTTGGAGCTCCGGGACCTTGCGAGCCGTATCCATTATTGTGGGGAGAGAGAGACAGCACTGCGTAGCGTAGCAGCCGCCGCGGGGCAGAGAACAAGACCTTCGTCAGTGTTGGCCGATTATGTTCGTGTGAGAAGTGACTCGTTATGTGGCTTGTTGGGGGAAGTGGGAGGAGGGGGAAAACGTTGGCTCCACACACTCGCCCAAGACGGTCGTCTTACCAAGAGGGATGGCTGGTGTGATATGAGCTTAACAGTCATCTTTTAGACGATATTACTAACGTTTGAATGTATGGTGTCGTGTATTGGCTCCTGTAACTCTACACACCATCAAGCTGATCTTCTGATATGAATGATATGGTTGGTATGTTATTGCTACTGACCGTAAGGAGGAAAAGAAGAATGGGAACTTAGATTTAACACGGGAAACCCTCCATTCGTCTCGGGGTTCGTTCAGTCCGCCATGATTGCTAGCGACTAGCGGGTAGGCCTACTGCCCGTGAGCATCTGCCCTCTGATGAAAGGAACCAGACACATACCATCGTCCTCAGGCGACCACACCACGGAGAGGGAGGGAGCGCTAATTTACGAACGATTAAAGATTAAAACCAGTCGGTCCATACCCACGAGAAATAGCCCCAAAGAAATTATGGGAGAGGCTTGAAGACAGC
Source organism: Panulirus ornatus (assembly GCF_036320965.1). Taxonomy (NCBI): domain Eukaryota; kingdom Metazoa; phylum Arthropoda; class Malacostraca; order Decapoda; family Palinuridae; genus Panulirus; species Panulirus ornatus. The sequence continues at coordinate 12,222,775 of NC_092225.1, forward strand.
GAGGATACAGACAATTCCGAGATCTCGACAACAGTACACCATTGGTTCCCTCGAAGCCTCAGAGTACTCAGGGAGGCTCTGGTCATCCATCGAAGTACACAGTGAACAGTGTTTCTAGCTTAGTGAATCTCCTTCAGAAGACCAAAGATACAAAACAAATATATATCTATATACCCCTCGTCTGCCGCGGGTATATAAGTAAGGCACCAAAAACAGAGTTTCCAGAAAGTTCCCCACATGTATAACAAAAACTTATACCATACACTTGAACACAATTCAGTCTTCTCTTTCATTTTAAGCTATCCTTTCCCCTGTCCCACCTCATTTTCCAATCCTCTAACACCCTATCAGAAAAGATACGAGTACTCACGAAGAGATTTTGCCATAAAGCAAGACTAACGTGAGATGCCCACCTCAGGATAATCTAGTTGCGAAGAACGAGTCGTGTGTGTATGTGTTGAGTGTAGTCAAGTGTCATGCGTGAACTGGAGAGATTGTATCTTTTGTAGACGGAAAGCCTACAGCCCTCGTGTGGGAATGACAGAAAAATGATACAACGATTTGGGCCAAAGGAGAGAGAGAGAGAGAGAGAGAGAGAGAGAGAGAGAGAGAGAGAGAGAGAGAGAGAGAGAGAGAGAGAGAGAGAGAGAATGTCATTTTACGGTTCACTTCGTTGACTTGTAATGAAGGTATCAGTCCACCGGGCCTTTAAAGGCGCCGACCACTTATTACGGGTGAAAAACTCTCAATTACAAGCTGGTTGGCCTAAGCTGGAACATGTCAGGACCTTCTCCACCAGACGTGGTGAGCGCCACAGTGTGGGAAGCTGGGTTGGTCGGTGTGGACCAGCCTCGCATGAATATATGTATAAATATTTCCGTAATAACAGAAGAAATGAATTAGGTGTCGTACTGTAATTCTGAATATAGACAATGACATTACATTTAGACGAAATCCTATTGATTACTAAGACAGAAAACTTTGATTTTTTGTGAATAAATCCCAGAATCCTTACTGAGACTTTTATTAAAAGAAAAAGAGACATCATAAGCGTATAGGAACGGTATCCATGATACAAGCACATAGGCACGGATGCTGGGGTGGTACTCGCTTGGCATAAGATCGCCACAACAACAGTGATGGCGTGGAACCCCCAGAGAGGCCTTTCGGTTGCTGGTGATCACTTGACCCTCAGCCTGACGACACAAGCCAGAGCCATGGGTGGTGGTTCTCTGGCCCCAAATAAACGTCCAGTTTGGTGTCGCGTTTGATGTACTTTACAGCAAATCGTACAGTTTATGGCATATAGGATTAAGATGATAACAGTTTTATGGGTGTGTGGTTGACTCGTCATGTAAATAAGACGGAGCAAGTGCTTGTTCCAGATGGCGAGATGGCTGCGTCACTGCCTGATCCGGCGGCGGCGGGCTCTCTGCCTCACGCCACACTGGCTGCCCCGCAGTCAACTCCAGCTCGGACAAGCAGAAAAACAACGCCATTTCACGACTCTCAAGCAAGCAAGACAACGCGCCACGGACTGACTTCATACAGGAAAGCCACACTTTTCACTTCGATTCGTTTGCCCTCGCGATGAAACTGATGAATGATGAGGCGACAGCTATCACGGAGGGACAAATTATTTGCCGAGACTCTTGCTGTGTTCCATGACGTCTGGAATCTCATCAGCTATGATTTCATGATTAATTAGTGGCGAAGTCTGAGTGAATCATTCACCTCCGGTGCTGCATACCGTCGCTTTATGACTCGGGTTGTGGGGGAGGGGGAGGTTCTGGTCCATCCAGCGGCGTCATCACAACAAACGAATGGTTCGACCATTTTCCCTTTGTTTACCTATCGTTAGCTCGAAAACAACATCGCTCGTTAGCTCTAGTTTATGTATTTGACTACAGTTACGCACGTTGTTCACGATGAAGGAATGAATTAATATAGTGCAAGCAATTACTCTGATCATGTAGGTGTAAGCTGCTGCGAAAACAATAAATTCAGATGATAATCTCACCGAGTAGGTTGTCTTTATTGCGCGCATCTGAGCAGTTTCGTCCCATAAACTGCATGATTTAATGTTCTCTAAATATTTACAACAATGGAACAATACCATGATCGCGCGTTTGGCAGGCGCAGCGCATATCTTAAACAGGGCAGGCAATCAAACAGACAATGGAATCCTTCCAGGGTAATAAATTCAACATGGACAATTAATCTTCACTTGATCGCCATAATTCTATCTGGACAAACCTTGTGGATGTGGTGTGACTACGACGGGGAAATTAATTGGCGAGAGGCAGCAACGCCATAAATTCCACCAATGACAAATCGATACAGCGAGCAATGTCGATCACCTGGTAGCAAACTAAACAAATACCAGAACGGACGCGTGAACTATACGTGTGGTGGAACCCACTCCACTCCACTCCACCCTCCCTCATCAGCGCTTTCGGTGGAGATGCAGTGTGCTGGCTCGTAAACTTGTTCAGTCTCTCTCTCTCTCTCTCTCTCTCTCTCTCTCTCTCTCTCTCTCTCTCTCTCTCTCTCTCTCTCTCTCTCTCTCTCCAGGATGAAAATCATCTCCAAGTCTTATTCTTTTCCTTGCCTTTATAATTGTTAACCGCTGGTGACGTTAGCAAGGCTCCCCCACCGCCACGGGTCGTGTCCTCGTTAAAGATATCACTGAGATGCTAACAAAGTTTTGGTAGATAATGTAATTTGCTTTCCTCTCGAGTCTTATCCTAATTTTCACTTGTGACCATCACATAAATGGGAATTAATTTTCAATTGACGTTGAAATCATATATATATATATATATATATATATATATATATATATATATATATATATATATATATATATATACACAATTTCAGAACAGGAGTGTCGGGAGAGGAAATCTGCAGGTCACTCTGCGCTTAAGTCTGGGATGTTTGTTAATTCTTGGAGGTCCGGTTTTTGCGGCGAATCGCCTAAATGTTGAGATAATGCATGAAACGTGAAAGGTCTACATTCATCATTCAGGCTAGAACTTCATGCAAAAACAAATGAACCTAATGACTTTATCTGACGGAGACACGCACACCGGACTCTTGCCCAAGAAAACTTGCCTCGTCAACCGAATGTGATTATGCGCCGGAGCAAAATGCCTGGATAACCCACCATGATAACTGCCCATGAAGAACCAGGTCTGGAAGATTGTTCTTGAACAGAAAAAAAAAAACAGTTGAACACAAGATCACTGGTGGAAACCGTCTGAAAACTATGCTTGGAGAACTGGTCCTGGGGAGCTATGGAGGCAAAGCTTCTCCATGCATGACTTTAAGCGTATGAATAGATCTTTAGATGCGTTCTCTCTCTCTTCATACTGGACGGTTGAGCGACGTCCTGTGGGTGTAACATGACGCGAGGGTAGTGTTGTTCGCCGTCATTGCTTCTCTGGAAACGGCCACAGTTCCTCTGACGTCACCCCAGATATGTGGAAGGCTTTTTTGCCCTCACCTTGCCGCTCTGTCGTAGCAATAAGCTACCTGTTGCTTATTGCAGTCTGACGATGGCTGGAGATGTGGCACTGCAATATTACATCACAGGTTCTTTTATGATTCTCATATTCATCCATTTGCCTTCATCGTCCGGGTCGGTCACATCCGTTGCCCTTGATAAGCTGTATCTGATATGATGACTTGGATATGAAGGAAATCACATATTGTCTGCAGTGATTTCTGGTATGTTGTGGACAACACTTTCATCCAAGGGATCATATTATGTTATAAACAGACATGCAGACATGCGCATACGAAATGAATGATATTGTCTTCACACAACCCTGGGTCGCATATTTTGTTGTTGTTGACTAGTGATGATACGGTGTCTGACTGGCATTCGTATTACCAAATTTCGACTCCTGGGCATGCCATGGTGAAACCCGTTTACATTCTTTACGTGTGGACATTACATGTTATGAGATACAGACGTTACCTCAGTGCCTTAGAGTTGATAAAAGGCTTTCGAAAGACTTGGGAGTGGAAGATCCTTCCCTTCTTGTATTTCACTTTCTAAATGATGGAACAGAAGGAGGAGCCACGCGAGGGGCGTTCGTCCTCCTCAAAAGTTTAGGATGGGGTGTCTGAAAGTGCGTGGACTAGCCCAGAGACCCGGATGTTCTAACTGAGGGAAACAAAGCTCAAGGCGGAAGAGGGGTAGAGCGCTTTGGAAATGTACCAGGGATAAAGTGTGGTCTTAGTGTGAAGGCGAGGACAAAGGTGGGGTGGAAAATTTTACCAAAGTTGTAGGAATATGTGAAAGTGAGTTAGGAAGTAAGCTGCAGATTGATGTGAGTGAAAAATAAAAGGGGGATTGCGAGAGAATGGTCATAGCTCGTAATTATGCGACTGATAGAGAAAAGAGTAATGAAGAAAGGCGAGTTGTTTAAGGAGGAGATGAGTGTGTGCGTCAGCAATTTTGATGCAAAGGAATCGAGTAATAGTGATGGGTGATTCGTATGGAATCTTGGGTAATGCAACAGTTGACAGTATAATTGAAGGATGTGCGGTACACACTGCAAATGAATATGGTGAACAGGTTATAGAGTTGTGTGTTGAAAAACGACTGGGGATTTGGAATAACTGGATTAAGAAGAGGGACATTCAAATGTATAGGTGGGTTGGTGGTTGTTAATGGCGAGCGGGCATTATTAAATAATGTACTAAGTGATGAACATGCTAAAGAGAGACTTTTGGATTTTAATGTGATGAGAAGTACAACTGGTGAGGATGTCTGATCACTTCCTAGTGGCGTCGAGGGTGACAGTTTGTGGAGACTTTAAGGAAAAGAGGAAATGAGATGAGTGGGAAGAGGCTATTGAAAGTGAGTGAGTTGTGGAAAAGAGGCTTGTGTAAGGAGATACCAGGATAGATTGGATGAAGAATGGCAGAAGGTTAGAGGAAGCAGAACCATGAGAATGGGCGAGGAATAGGAATTGCCTCAGGAAGGACTTTATACATGTGCCAGAGTAGTGTGTGGCATTACGTAAGGTCGGATGAGGGAGTGTGAGAATAAATAGGGATTGGTGGAATGGTGGAATGAGGAAACTAAGTTCTTAGTGATAACTCAGGTCAACACGAAACAAGAATTTTATCGTGATGTTGATGACTAGAATTCCTTCATTTGATATTGATATTTTCAGAGAAACAGTACTCATAGTTCATAACATTAGGTTTTCTCCTTTCCTCCATTAAAAATCGAAGATGATATGATATCTGTATTGGTTTATCGAGCTTTCAAGATATGTAAAGATGATCTTAATTTTGCGAAACATATTTTCTCATGAAAAATGAATACCCTGTGTAATACATTGAATGTAACTATAAAAACTTTTTAGACGGCATTCCTATGCGAAAGCTCCTCGTGCCAAACGACAGTTGGTATACAAAACAAAACTGTAAAAGCTAATTTCTACAATAAATTTAAGGTTTATATAAAATATACTTTTTAAACTAAAGAAATCATACTCAGAAGTCGAAAACAAGATCCTAGAACCTTTATGGTTTAAAATTTTTCATGTAACACCTCTATTGTTGGATATAATGGGAAGACTCCTCGAAATCATTCCATAAGCATAGGTGAACATAAGGGGTTTGTCATATCGAACCGTCAGGCGACTAAATAATCCCCTGAACTTCTCATTTGGACGGCAGTCAGAGAAGCTTTATCACACTTTCCAGCCCAGGAACTTCAAAATTTTGGATTTCGCAAGTCTTGATTTGGATGTATGTATTCTGGAAGACTTGTGGACATGGAGGGAGAAACCCATATGAATTGATTGTTTGGCTTGGACTGACAGTGACCGACCCCTTTGACGCGTTCCCCCGTTGGGTTAACGCTTTCTGTAAACCTTGGTTGGGTTTGTAGGTACAGCCGACCAGATGGTAGAGACCCAGGAGTCTCGAAGCCTTTGCCAGAAGTGGAAGTTAGTTAAGTCCAGTTTCTTTATAGATCAGTTTACAACTGGTGACGTTTGTAGTGGAACATAGTTTTGCTCTCGTCTTAAATGCCTATCGCTTACAGAACCTGGACTGACCAGAGGCGATACTGTAACTGGTGCCTTTTATTACGAAAGAAAACAAAGTAGTGTCGTCCATTAGAATCCGGACTGTCCATAGACCATACTGTAACTGTAGTCCATAGCGTAAGTAGTAAGCATACAGACAACGCTAAGGATATACGTACACCAGGAGAGTGTGGGGGGCGCCATTCCAGTGATTCATCGTCCTTGGCTTGTTGTGGAGTGGTGGGGAGGCTTGTTGCGTGGTGAGCTGAGGCCGGAACTTTTAATCTGGGATGATTAATTGTGTATATAGCCTTAAATCATGAACTTGATGAATTGCTAAATTCAAAATTAAATATTACACCTCGGACGTAAATCACTGGAAGAATGTAACTTTTGGCGTTGCAATCGCTGCTATTAAAAACATTAATTTGCAAGGATAAATCTATCTTCCAGGAACTTCCTCACTCAGGATAAAAACGTTATGATTCATCTCTTCATAAGAAAAACGAGAAGAAAGTGAAGAAACATGACACCACTACAAATTCTTATAAAGACGTAGGAATGGTTGCCATAAGAATTTGAAGGACTACTACGTAAGTTGTTTGTGTCTTTAAGTCCGGGTTCTGGTACCTTTGGTTCCTGCCACGTATCCTTCAGTATAACTGGAGGCTGATTACGTCGCCTGGTTTGAACGAGTGCAGAAATAGAGTGTAATCTGTTCGGTTGAGAAGGCCATTGTTGGCAGTTGATGGCCTCAGAACGACCTCAAAGGCCAACATGTCGTAGTTGAAACCTGGCCTAAATTCTGAAGTATCTTTATCCAGAATTTTGGGGCCTTCAGGCGCCACATGGAGCTTCATAAGTTTGAACCTTGAAAGGTGGCCTTTGTTAGCCTTTAAGGCTGGAATCCAAGTAGTACCCATGGATCCTACTTTTGATCCCGAGGTACCTTCACTGCAGTTTGAAGCTCCTAACTCTCCTATTTTGATTAAGTGCTGCGACGATAAGTGTAATCTGTGTGGCTAAGGTGGCGTTTGGTCGCCTTCACCAGCCTCATTATGGTCTTCAGGGCCAACGTGCGCTAGTCTATAGCTAGGCCCTGATTCTAGAGCAACAACTCTTGAAATTTGCTACAGGTGTTGCCATTCATTGCGACAGTTCGGCCTTGAACAAGTTACGCACAAACACTCGAAATTATATATATATATATATATATATATATATATATATATATATATATATATATATATATATATATATATATATATATATATATTTTTTTTTTTTTTTTCTTTTCATACTATTCGCCATTTCCCGCGATAGCGAGGTAGCGTTAAGAACAGAGGACTGGGCCTTTGAGGGAATATCCTCACCTGGCCCTCTTCTCTGTTCCTTCTTTTGGAAAATTGAAAAAAAAAAAAGAACGAGAGGGGAGGATTTCCAGCCCCCCCGCTCCCTTCCCTTTTAGTCGCCCTCTACGACACGCAGGGAATACGTGGGAAGTATTCTTTCTCCCCTATCCCCAGGGAATATATATATATATATATATATATATATATATATATATATATATATATATATATATATATATATATATCAAAGGGAAATGGAAAAATTTATATGTATAAGGGAAACAATTTTATTTTATATCCCACTGTTTCAGGTTTGATAAAGGGATATATTGTTTGAAATGCGACTATCCTTTGAACTGTTCCATTGATTCATCACCAGATTTTTCTTTTCTTTTTAATGCTGCTCTGTCATACTGCCATATATCTATCTTTCGCCATATCTAGTACTGACCGGATTCTATAGAACTGATCACCTTTAACTGTCGCATTTTCACTAAGATAAAAGAACGTACGAATCAATTGGCAGTGAATCTCTGCAAAAACGCTTGCAAGGACAAGTGTACAGAGAAGCCAGAGTTAAGTTTGTGGACGACACCCATTCCAGTTTCTGTGGTCAAAAGTCAAACAATTATTGGTCCCATTTCCCTATATAAAAGACTATTAATGTCACAATAATGTCGTAAGTGCGTATGTAAAACTAATTTAGTATGGTATGAAATAGGCGGAGATTTAGTGGGACATGCATCACAAAATGAGGTGTGTTTGTTTACACACGCACTGTATGAGATGGCTGTTTAAGGGCAGAGCGCACGGAAGCCAGGTGGAGATTTAAGGGACCATGTGGTGTTCCCAAACATGACTGTAAGCGTTAATCAATCGTCCAACAATGAAACTCGGTTCGGATGGTGTGGAACTGTTCCGTCTGAGAATGTACAGTACACTCGCAGTCAAATATTCAGGGGAGACGTCTGAAATCTAGTTCAGTGCTTCATCGCCTGTTCGAAACTGTACCGAGCCCTTTGTGTTCGCTCGTCGAGACAGAGGGCTCCATTCAGCTTCGACTAGGCGTGTCCGCGATTGCACACATAAATCATGCGGGCAATCAGCTGATGGCCGCGCCCATCGCCATATGGCTGAAGAAAATTCTTTTAGATCGTTCTACAGACGGAAGAGGAGCAGAAAAAAAGATACATAAAGATCAGTGATTGACATTTTATCTCAATTCTTGGAAATCTTTAACAATTTAAGAGCATTTGGTATCACTGTATATAATTTTTTCTACAGATTATTCTTCATAATCAGTTTTCTTAGACAAATTTCCCTGTGATTTTAAGTTAAATATATTTGTATGATTTTCTGCCTCTGTGACCATTTATTCCTTTAAGCAGTAACAAACACAGCTGTTATGATATTTTTGTGTACTAGACGCATCAGATGAGGTGTGATCGAAGTCTGGTAAGAGATAGATTCTTTTCCCATAACGTTATGTATTTGATATTACATCGCCACAAGAGTAAGAGGGGTGGGCAGCACCTACATACACTTTCCTTTCGTGGTCCCCTCCCTAAACCTTATATCACTCTTGCGTTATAAACTTCGGTCATGGCTGAAAGACGCGACGAAGGCCAACGTATGCATATTCCCCAATGGGTATATACGTATCTGTTGTATTTGAGTAATATTGATTTTCGTGATAAGATTGATAATCTGCAACAAGCAAGATTCACCAATTGCACATGTTTCATATCATAGCTACTGCAATGCCGGTTGATTAAGGTAATGCATAGAAACATTTCTTTACCTAGAAAAATTCACATTTGACCTTAGGTAATAAAGTATAGTGACGTATGTGCATCTATGGGGAGAGAGAGCGTGGCATCTGAGTCTTCGGGTATGAATGGTCTTGGGATGTGATGAATGTGTTTCTGTAGTAGAGATGGGTGGTGGAATACGTGGCTCATATTTGTTTAGGGTTGGGTTGTTTCCGAGAGATAGTCATATCAGGTGGGGTAGCTTTTAAGACTGAGTTGGGAGGACGGTTGTATAATGCTCGTCTGGTCATTTCAGTGTGTACGTGTTTCGTCAGTGTTACGTTTGCTTGCGGTGGCGGTAGGTAGAGGTTGCTGTGAAGCGTGAGGGAGGGGTAGGCTGATTATTGCTGTTCTGTGGATGGTGGTCATTTATGGAGTAGTTTGGGTGGGAGGATGGTCAAGCATCATTGCAACGAATTGAGCGCCTAGCATGATGTGGGATTATATCGGGATATATATATATATATATGTATATATATATATATATATATATATATATATATATATATATATATATATATATATATATATCTTTCTTTCTTCTTTCATACTATTCGCCATTTCCCGCATTAGCGAGGTAGCGTTAAGAACAGAGGACTGGGCCTTAGAGGGAATATCCTCACCTGGCCCCCTTCACTGTTCCTTCTTTTGGAAAAAAAAAAAAAAATGAGAGGGGAGGATTTCCAGCCCCCCGCTCCCTTAATAAAAAAATATCTACGAAACCTAATAATCCATACTGGAACTCTTCTCATGTCATTTAAAAAATGATACAATTATTTTCACCCTAACTTCAATGTGCATGGCATGTAAGGGGAGGACACTATATTTCCCTCTCATCAAATTACTGAGGAAAACTTTTATGATTGCTGTGTAACAATTTGGGCACTGATGACTGAGTTGTCTGAGAAGAAAAGGACCACTGTAGTTGGAGAACTGTGATCCACTGCACTTTGGCAAGAAAGCAGATAACTGTAATATGCAAAAAACTGTAAAATATGAAATAAGATAAATGTAAAAAAGTGCGACTACAAGTGAAAAAATCATTTATTTATATGGTTTGAGGGAGAAACATTTAAAGGCTATCATGTGTTGAAATTAGCATAAAATGCCATTTTGAATATGATGTAACACATTCCAAAAATATAAAGTAGTTCTTTTTTGTAAGATACCATAAGGAAGTTTGAGAAAATAAAATAGTCTAAAAATAAAATAGTCTAAAAATCAATGTAAAAAAAGGAAATCAGTTTCTTATATATTTACATACATAATGCACTGTGGAATTAAACAAGATTTGAATATCTGAAGGCCTCAAGACCTTATGGCACTTTAGAATTGGAGTATAATGCACAGACTTATGATAATGTGCTTCAACTTGTAACAAGCTGGAAAAAATTGTCTAAATATTTTCAAAGTCTATGAGAATTTTCTCTTTTCATAAATTTTGTTCATGGACATTCACCATTTCCTGCAATAACAAAGTATGCAAGGAACAGATGAAAAAATGGCTCCTACACACATATCCACTCTCTGGCCGTCATGCATAATGCACTGAAACCAGAGGCCTCTATCCACAACCAAGCCCTGCAGACTATATATATATATATATATATATATATATATATATATGTGTGTGTGTGTGTGTGTGTGTGTGTGTGTGTGTGTGTGTGTGTGTGTGTGTGTTTTACTGCATTCTACATGCATGGGGTTTACACCGCGAGTGAAAAGTCACCTCTGTTGTGGCCGTATCACTGGGATTACAGTCTCGTCAAAGAACCCACTCCTAAGGAGTCCTTCATTTCTCTGCTACTGGACATAACGCTGCACTAGAGCTGCAGGAACTCCTGGAAAAAGGATCCGGGGTGTAAAATATGAAGAAGTGATATCTATATGTAATATGTTCTTTGGAATTTCATCAGATACTAATATCTTCAGAACACGTTGATTTTCAAAAGTGAAATGTTATCCGCCAACTGACTGGTCGATTGATAACACAAAGCCCAATGTATTTGACCGCAACACGTAATGGCTATTGATAGCATAGAAACATTCATAGATAAATGATATCCATGTTCCATTAACGCTGTGATTACGAATGTTTATGGTACGTTATTATCGGCTTTACCTTCAATATCATTACAAAATTACGTCATTAATGACAAAAATCGTGAGAATCATAGCGAAACGTATATTGTATATATTGAGATACATGGTTCATTAGAAGGATACAGTCTATATATGATAAATCTACCTGATATTACGGAGGGAATGTGGAATCTTTAACATAGTTTCAAATCTTCCTCTTAAGATTTTTGTTCAGAATTATGTAATCAGCATATAGTAGGCATGATGATCACAATTCCTCGGTTGGTTTGTTGTTTTTACCTTTCGAAACGAACAAGAGTATGATTAATTTTTAAGAAACAGATTAAGTTGTTCCCAACTGCTCTGAAAGTAATGAATTAAAGTGATTCTTTAGCTTCAATTATTCATAGTTTTTTTCGTTAGTTCTTGACATTTGTCTTCTCTCATATAATCTCGTTACCAGTTGTGGAACTGTTCCCGGTTGTCGTTTTCTCTGAACACAGATCCGTAATACTTACGCTCACGTAACGGGAAAAAATAAGTTTTTGTGTTTCTAAGAACGTGAAGATTCTCTCTCTCTCTCTCTCTCTCTCTCTCTCTCTCTCTCTCTCTCTCTCTCTCTCTCTCTCTCTCTCTGAAAACAACGGATTTGTTTTCTCACATTTCTTTTTTTTATCCTGGTAAATATGAAGACATATTTTCCTCTCTTGTTTCATTCCCTTAATTTTATTCTTTTACCTCACTACCTTCACCTGTTTTGTATTTCATGGGTTATTGATTTTTTCTTTGGTTGTATGTGTGTTCCATTTCCTAAGAAGAGATCATGTGAAGAGCATTTAACCCTTTTTTTCCCTTATGTAAAACTTTTTACTCATCCCTTTACTCATCCCTCCAAATAATTCTACAACCCATTTGTTTTTTTTACTGACGACGTCCGAGAGATGAAGAAGACTTTGATGTGAGGTTAGGTTAGGTTAAGTTAGGTACTTCACCCTAGCAATACATTTAACCTTGATAACCTCTCTCTACGTTCCTTACAATCGACCATCTCCGGCTAAGACCAGTCTGCCACCTTGACCGCCAGCAACCTGAAGTTATCCAGTCGGTAATTCCATCTTTATGAACAGAATTTGAAAGATTATGCTGAAAACAACACCGTGATATCAAAACGTAACTGGAATAGTTTTTTTTCTATATGTCTTACACGATCACGTAGCCAAGGCAATGTACTCACTGACACTTAAGCAGTGTGGATGAACTCCGGCGTCCTCTGTGGCATTACTGTCATCCCTCTTTATTCTTTTAATATTTCTTATCTTGGATAGCCAGAAGACAAACACGGCTCATCTCTGACGCATTACTCTTTCACAATATCAGTATACCTTTCTATCATTATCTGTCAGCCTTTTCTACCTTTACCACACTAATCTGTGAGTTTCTGATGTCTTACGCTCGTCACAAACACCCTCGAAGGGACCCCCATGGTCTTTGGCTGTTTGAATTCCTCTTGTGTTCCTTGGTATTCCCTTCCTTTGGCTATTTCATTTCCGATTTCCAATTAAGATGCTACCGAGTCATCATAATCACCAGTCAGTCATACTAAAGAAAGTGTTTTTCATTTCATTTCTCCAAATTGATCCATATTCAGCAATGCTCACTGATTAACATTATCATTTGTTCCCACGTCTTTATTCTCGTGCACGGCCTTTATCTCTGCACGTCGCTGCGTCCGTGTGCGTAGATCTCTTCCTGATTAAAATGCCATTAGGATTAATTGCATTGGTTAATTATACGCCAGTCTGCAATGTCTGGATTGCATGGAAAGTTTTGTGAATTTTGTAAAGTATATTTGGCATGATTACTTCTAGCGGTAATTTGGTTATCCTCCATCACGTCTGCTTTAGTAGAAGCATAAATAGTATATCATTTACTCCGGGACTTAGTTCTGAGCCGTGGGTATACGGTGCTGAGATATTACCCAAGTTCATTTTATGTATTCTTCGTGTGCTATATCTAGTTGCTTCTCTCCATACTCCTAGTATGCCAAGCCACTTCAAAGGTAAGACTGGTGTGTCCAGTTACCTCTCTAAAAGGGTCGTTGTTCTAGTGCAAAAGAAAAGTTAGATATTCGCTTGATGTGTGAGAGAAAACGTAGTCCCGTTTATTTTTTTTTGTTGGCAGAATTGGCCACTAAGATGACTTATGGTCCCCACATAAGGACTGTGCGTCGTGTGCAGAAGATTGCGACGATGAGTGAGTGGAATGAAAACGAACGTGTCATTAGGAGTTCCTGCTGCGTGTTATTGTTGAATGACTACTTTGTCTGGTTATAGCTTGAAAGAGTCCCTTGGGGCTCAAGGTCAAAGAACTCCAAAAACATGGTGTAGACGAATATTTTGAGCTGCTGTTCCTCACAGTCTTCTAAATCTGTTGAGACGAAGCACTATACACAGATTTTAACGCCATAGTCTATTTTCCTATATTTCGTAGATTACGTCATATTTATTTCACATATGTCACATCACATCACATCAGGCAGTACGTAAGCTCGCTCGAACGAGGACCGTTGTGGACCTGGCCACTACCGGCTTTGAGGAAAGTTATCCGTTACGAATGTAGTTGCTACATACGGTCTGCATCTTGCTTGTGTCTTTAAGGCGAACGCCAGGTTTGAGCTGACCTGCCGGGAGCGTCATGAATCTGGACCGCAAAGATGGTGTGTGTGTGTGTGTGATTGCCGTTTCTATGTTAAGGAGAGAATATTTTACATTCCTAACCTTGTATAAATGTATCATGCTTTTACTCTTATGCAGCCGCGCGCGCGCGCGCGCACACACACACACACACACACACACACACACACACACACACACACACACACACCACACACACACACACACACACACACTCACACACACACCAGTCTAAGCCAGGTACCTGTTGATCGACCAGTCCCAGGGGGAGGAGGAACACCTGGGTTAGGTGACGTCCGAGCCAGGGTTTGATGCCACGCGGGCCCGACCCCGGGCTGGCCAGTGCTGACCCAGTGATGAATTTTTGCTGCACTTGCGGGTCATTTATTGTGCCCTCCTGCCCATCCTGTGGGCGGTAGCGCAAAGGAGGATTGAGTTAGTATCTGGTTTTAGGGTACGAGTTACTCTGAGATCTTTTTTTTTTGTGATGATTCACTCGTACATATTTCACAGGGACAGTGAGGTGGGAGAGTGATTGGTGCATAGCTGATTACTTGTCACACAAAGACTCAAGGTATTCCTTCTCGCTCGCACGAATCACATGTGATAGATACGGTCACAACTTTATCTTTACTGTATTTGCAGTTCCAACGTAAGACAAACCATGCTAAGCGTAGGATAGAACATAGGCCTTAGCCTATCTTGTCATGGCTTCAGATCCTATATATTCATAACAATTCATACTATTACAACTATTTCTGTCTCACTCGCTATTTATGATTCTTTCAGAAAATGTAAAGGTTTCGATCATTCTACGAACATGCGTGCAGACGAACACGCCCATATCCATACACACATTTATATATGCGTGTGATTATAGTGGATAGTATTTCCACGAAAGGCTTTGTGAGCTGGAACCAGTAACCACCAAACTCGAGGTTGAACCTGGGAACGAACCGGCCTCATGGTCTGACACGGAATGGAACAGGCCATGGATCACGATATTGTCTGAAGGACAGGTACAAATACGTGTTGGTGCACTGGGAGACGGAACAAAGGGGTTACTAGTAATGCAGAAAGGACTAAACATATTCCGAGCGTCGATACCTGAGAGATAGGCGAAGGGAAGAAGGCAGACGATGAATATAATCAGCTCATTTTCTAGCATCGAGCAGATGACATCTTACACGAAGGTGGGGTCTGAACTGACTCCGTAAGTGGCTGTGGCGTACAAGAGTGCAGCAGATACTGTTATGGCATAATTATATCCACGAAAGTAGTGAGTTCATTTTAAAAGCGGAAACTGATTTGGATGCGAATGGATATTCCATAGCAAGGGACTGTGAACATGACAAGTATGGGTTTCACTAGAGAGGGCGAACTGCAGGTAGATAATAGACAGGGTCGGTCAGTAGGGATCTAAATGATCGTGCTGGAACTTGACAGACAGGAAATTGAAACCGTGATTGGAAGATTTTTGCCCTTGGGATGACCCCTGTTTAAAGAGAGTCATTGAAGTGTGTGTGAGCAACAGTTTAAAATTTGTGCAACATTACGTCAAGATGACATTCACATACGCTGACCTGGTGTAGATGTGGCGCTGTTATGGAGAAATGCTCAGGAAAATCCATGATGGAAAAGTATTGGCTTCTGATGGTAAGTATTAGTTTCTGATAAGGAGATTAGATACATTGAGAAGCATTCCATAAGAATCTTCAGATTGACGTTCATCCTCTGGTAAACTTTTAATGTTAAGTAAGAAAGATAAAGCCAATATTCAGTAACGAACGATTTGAAGTTTTAAAACTTAATCTGAGAAGTTAGATTGGAGAGTTTCATTGCATCAGGGAATGTGGCAGCATAGAAAACGTTTTAAGAAAGCTTTATGAAAGCGATCTCGCTGATGTACATTGAAGAGAGCATTATGAAAAAAACGTTCGTGTTGATATGCTTTGAAGAAAGCAGAAGGAAAATACTCACAAGGATGTGCTTCGAAGGAAGCATTATGAAAACACCAATGCTAATGTGCTTTGAAGGAAGCAAAGGCTTGTGCAGAGATACTTTAAAGAAAGCAATATGAAAAAGGTTCTTACTAGTTTGCTTTGAGGAAAGCTTTACGGCTGATTTTGATGAATTTTGAAGAGAGCATTGTGAAAACGCTCGTGCTATTAAACCTTAAAGAGAGCATTATGAAAACGGCCCATGCTGATGTGGCTTGACGAGATTTCGAGAAGAAAAATCGACTACTGTGGAAGACGTGGATGTGAGGAGCAGACTGAACTTTGAAGCTAAGAAAATACGTCTAATGTATTTTTGAAAACGGGATGGAAACTTTGAATATGTAGATGAAGGCATGATCAAGATATCCTTATTTCCCCCGTATTAACAGAGCTCTTCGAAATAAGCAGAGATGCATGCATATCCAGCTGATTGCACCTTACATGTAGGTGTTGCTTATCTCCACCGCCTGGAGGTGACACCACGAGTGAAGAGTCACCTTCAGACGAGGCTGTATCATTGTAAGCTGACGGAGGAGAGGACTGTGTCGTCACGAAACTTTTCGCATCAAAGGCGTCTGTCCTGCCCCTGTTACTGAGTGTAGCGCCTCCTCGGAGCTGCTGCAAGAACCCATTGAGTAGTGGTCCTTGGGTTTGAGCCCAAGGGCACCTTTGTGAAAGGGATCCTGATGTTGTATGATCACACACACACACACACACACACACACACACACACACACACACACACGTCTAGAGAGGATATCAGTACAGCACTTAAGGGTCTTGACCCAAACAAGGCTCAAGGTCCTTATGATAATTCACCATATGTGGTGTAGATTAACGACTGGTAATACAGTTCAAAATGTTGCCATGGGAGAAGGAGAGATCAGGAACAGCACTGAACCAAAGGAAAGACTGCCATACGAGAGAGGCCTCTAAAGTTACTGGAAAAGATAATCTAAAAACAAATTGACGACTTCTTGCCGAGAGGAAACTGCCTAAGTGAGAGAGATCACTGTTCTTATGGAAAGGAAGTCATGTGTGAGTAACCTCAAAATTTTTCTCGAGAGTATATGCTCAGTTTTAGACACAAGATAGGACTGGGTTGGGTTGCTAGTGTCTGAGTGTCTGTATTGCCACGAAGCGCTTGACGCTCTACCACATGAGAGGCTGATAAATAAAGAGGCTGGATCAACAGTCAGGGATAAGGGAAGACTTCTTGATGGACAGATCATCATCTTAGTTGTTAACAAAGTGCGCATGTCTGAAAAGCCTTCCCGAAATGAGCTGAGGTCACCAGTAGACCATTACTCTTCTTGATCTACGTATGTGAATGACTTGCCAGTAGGTGTCGACTCCTACATGATCATGTTTGCAGATGATTTAAAGTTCATAAGAGAAGCGGAGGCAAAGGGGTTGCATCAACTTTTAAGTGGACCTAGACAGACTCCAAAGTTGGTCTCATACACGTTTGATGATATTCAACTCGACTGAATATTTAACGAGGAAAGGACACAGTGAAAGATGACCTTCATAAGAACATCATGTGGCAGGAAATAAACTGCAATGATTTTTGTGTGAGAAGGACTTGGGAGTTAACAATGTCCCTGACGTGCGTTCCACATTAGGAGAGCAGTACAGGAGATAAACTGTCTGCTGGCTAATTGTAGAATAACATTCAAGAATATGAGTCAGGATTAATTCAACCAGCTGTTCGCATAGTACGTTAGGCCAAAACGAGAATATGATTTTCAGGTTTGGTCAGGGCGCTTGGAGGAGCACACATAACTAATGGAGAAGGTCCGCAGGAGGACAAATAAGATGGCACTGGAATTAAGAGAGCTTACTTACAGGGAAGGTATAGAAGCTTTGGATTTCCCATCATGGAAGAGAGAAGAGTAAGGGTGACGTTACAACAACTTATAAATTTCTGAATCAGCTTGACGATGCAGGTAGTGAACAGTTCATTAAAAGATACAGGGATAATCAACCAGAAGGCAGAATGTGAGAGTTAAGAGAAATTTGTTGGAAAGTATTTGAGGAAGTACAATTATAGTATAAGAGGAGTGGATAGATGGAATAATCTGCATGAGGACATTGTAAATGTGGATATGATAAAGAAGTTTAAGACGTTATAGGGAGGTTCATGAGTAGTGGGCGCTTAGATTGTTAAACTATCTCCCGTACAGTGCAAATAGATAGTTACACAGATACATTAGTTGCTGACGGGCAACCACTGACCAGAAAGCTAGGATCATTTAAGTATCTTGAAGGGTAGAGATTTGGGTTCAGTGAACTATCACTGCAGCGACTGTCAAATTCCCCTCCCTAGCTCAGGTTGCTGTCTGTTGTTTTTGCCTAATATACAGCTGTTGCATTGCTGTAATGCAGTCCTCCAAGACGCACACACACACTCCACATCTCATACAGAACGCTTAAGACCATATCTATGTCACACATCTCTCACATCTTAATTGTGAGTGTTGCTGTGGTGGGCACTACGCGGTAGCCTTATCTAATAGGATAATTTCGTTGTAGATAAAGAAAGTTGGGATCCAGGTGAGTAGAATTCTTTCCCCCAACCTGTGCAAGTAGGTAATTGCAAATAGGTAATCACACACACACACACACACACACACACACACACACACACACACACACACACGTTCTAAAAAATTAATGCTCATAATTTCGGTTAGTAGGTATATATTATCTTACATGATGAAGAACTTTAATCTATGTAATCAGTTTAATTCACGAAAAAAGTTGAATCGAGATGAGGTATAGAATATCTAATTAGTTTAATCACGCGCGCTTTTTTTTTTTTTCTTTTCTTTTTACTCATCACATATAATAACAACTAATCTGTTGGGGAAAAAAATGGGGTACTCCCTCAATAAGATTTACCGGAAAAAACTTCGGTTCAATCGCGTTTAAAGAACGATTTTTTTTCCTTTAGAACAATAGAGGATTAATGATTAGTCAACGAACGCTGAAAATTTCCGTGAAACCTTTTAAGATTAAAATTTTTGATCCTTTGATGCCATGTGTCATTGATAATCAGATTGTCTATTTTTCAGATATGATCTGGGAGAATTATATTTCAGTGGGATAATTTCCAGATCTGAAGCTGATGATGTCATACACTGAGGACTGTGGTTAACAACATGGTTACATTATAGGTACATTGGACGTATTAACGTTGCTGTTGACTTTCTTCCTTGTTGATAAAGGGGAAAGATAAGTACAGCACATGTATTTCATGCTCTTTGTAGGTTGGCCTCTGAGACGGGTTGGGGAGGGTGGGACATCATCCCTCTTGTATAATTACGTTCCTAAAGAAGGAATAGACAAAAGGGCCAAGTGAAGTTGTTTCCTTTTGAGGTCCAGTCTTCTATTCTTGACGCTATCTCACTAACGCGAGAGACAATGAACAAGCATAGAAAAATAACTTTACGTGCCATTCTACAGGACTAACCTAGTATATGATTTTACCTTCAACTGATTAAGTGTGTCTTGTAATTGTGTATTCTATGTGCCTGCATACACGTACGAGATACAATAAGCCTTCAGCCAGTTTTGTAATTTGACTCTTAGTGTCCTTAAAAGCATGTTATGCTTCAATGGGTAATCTATGTTTGCCTCCGTACTGATCACAGATTGCCATCACACTATCACTGATAAGGTCTCTCTGTCCACTCCCATAACTTGCTTCATCCTATATACGCTAAAGTCTCCTGAGGGCTGGTAATGGCTTGTCCATGCCACAACATGCAGGGTGGCGAATAAAGTGATTGGACACTACACTCATCCACACCTCTCAGACACACACACACACCTCCCCAGACACACACCCCTCGTGACTCTCGCATCCCTCTCACATTCTCACACTTTGTCATTCTCCATCTTCCTCTCTCTTTTTTCCCCTTTCTTCTTCTTGCTTGAATACTCCCACACACACACACGCATTCATGGAATATTTCAACCTTTCCAAAGCCCTAACTGTCTTAACTTCCTGTTCTTCAGTTTTACGGTCACCTTTTTATTCTAAAGTCATTCTAACATCCTTCACTTCTCGCGCAATAATCTCTTTACTTCACGTGTTAGACCTGAATTATCCACAACTATAGTATATCCTCTGTCACTTTGTTATTGTAAAATCCAAGTTTTATCTCCGCACATCAAGTTGGACTGAGCAATGACTTCTAAAGTCTCTCTCATACTTAGTAACTTACGCCATTATTTCTCATCACCTTCTTCAGACTGCTAGCAACTTTCTTATCTGTGATCACCCTTCTAGAAACCACAGCAGCCATTCGTCTGTGTTTGGGTTTTGTAATCTGTAAATGCTTGAAAATCTTGTTCCCGCTTATCCTATCACCACCTGATCAAATCTCACATTCTGTACTATATATTTTTCACTGTATTTTGCTTATGAATAATTACTTGTTTACTGTGTATTTACTAAATATATTCTTTACTACCTTTACTATCATTTTGATAGTACTGACTTCAACTTCCTCGTCTTAAATATCTGGAGTCATTCATGGTGTACTTGACTCTCTCTCTCTCTCTCAGTAACACTGTAGTATCTGCTTGCATAAATAGCCCACTTTTCAACTCTCTTCCATTGTTTATAGCACTAATCTTTTTACATTTCACGCAGACATCTCTTTCATCACTTCCTTCAAGAAGACATGATGTAAACAAAGGACAAGTCACACGTGTTCCGCCTCGGCTTGAGCCTCACATCACTCAGTCTTACCCACGGGTTTCCCCAGCATTTACCCTCGTCTCTTCAAAGGAATATTCTATAGCTGACGGTACATAGCTTCCCCGTCCACTCCATGAATTTTTAACACGTTCCGTGACGTACTCCTTTCAGATTTGATGTAACGTGTTTTGTTTTGTCAGGTTCGTAGATATTGTCCATGCTTATCTTGCCATCCCATTGTTATTCTTACTGTCATTCGCGCCTCGCCATTGAGTTACTTCGTCTCCTCCTTTGCTACTCGTTACTTAAGCTCATTAAGCGAACCTTGCGTGGCTGGAGTACAGCATAAACACTCGTCTTATAAGGAAAGGCGTCAGTCGCCAACGAAATGTTCAGCACATCAGTTTAAGTCAGTCACTTTCTCCACTGTGACTTTCTGATTGTTGAGGTCCTACTGCTTGCTTAGTTTTCAATATGATTTTGTTTCATAGTGAGAGAGTTTCATAGAGAGAGAGAGAGAGAGAGAGAGAGAGAGAGAGAGAGAGAGAGTAACCTCTGCTTCCATAAACTCCTCAATACACTCAGGGCATCTGCCCTCTCACTTACCCAGTGATTCATTTCACTAAAGTTTATTGTTCCGAATGCCATGAATATTCTCAGTGGTGAGAGTCGTCAGTCAAAAATGGTGATGATGATAACGATACAGTGAAAAATCGTCAGTTTTATTCATAAGAGACTGATATCAAGACGCCCTCCCATGTGCCACACAACAAAAGCGTCTCTGTTCATTGATACAATTGAATAAATAACGTAATCGTATGGAACAGAAGCTGGTGTTGACTCGTCGAAGTGAATAAGTGATTGAAGGATTAGGAGCATGGATATAGGTGGAAGAAGAAATTAAAGGGGAAGACATAGAGAGCCAGATGCCGGATGGGCAACATGAAAACGTGATTAAAGACACACACACACACACACACACACACACACACACACACACACACACACACACACACACACACACAGAGGAGTGTAAAACTCTCTCACGTAACACACAAATAGTAATCTCACACACTTTCACATTGAAACATACAACACACCCAGAGAGAGAGAGAGAGAGAGAGAGAGAGAGAGAGAGAGAGAGAGAGAGAGAGAGAGAGAGAGATTATCAAAGCGAAACACACACAAGTAGAAAGACGGAGAAAGAAAAAGTAAGTGTACAACGAAGAAGGATAAATTTCTTGTGCGAATTATGTGATCTCTGTTTACGCAGTTTCCACTTGAAGTGGAGAGTACTGGGTCGTCGCTACTTGTGCGTTGTAAGGATTTCCTCGAGTGTAATGGCTCAGAACAATTTTGTCTGTGAGAAGTAATGTTAAAGCTTACGGCTGTTTCATTTTAGTGCTGAGGCTATCTGCTGTCCTCGAAAAGAGTGTGCGCTTCCAAATGAAGGGTCCCATTTGTGTGTGTGTGTGTGTGTGTGTGTGTGTGTGTGTTTGTGAAGAACGTGTCATGCGCAGATACATTCTGTGCATCAGCATACAGACTGTCTCCCTTTATTTACTTCCCATCTCGTCAACATTCGTCTACTTTCTAATACTGTGGTCGATGTTGATCGTACTTGAAACCACAACATGAGAATAGTCTAGGTATCTGACCTTCTTCATCTGTAGGCTATAGCCGGTAGTCATCGAATGTTTGAAGAGAAACAAAGAAATACTCTTTACAATTTTCCTGCACGCTTAAATCATCACTAATTTATTCACTGGAGTGAGTTGGAGTTGATGAAGGACTAGTGAATCTTGCAAATCTCATCAGAATTATTTTCCATTACTGAAGTCATCATTTACCTGCTTGAGTTGGTAAAGAGAATTAAAGAGATCTTTTAATCTCATTATCATACAAGATTGCTTAATATCTGAGCAGTCATTGTAATCACTAAGTGTGGTGACGTCTGTTTCATCTTAGTTATTACTTAGATTAGTCTTGTTCTGCCATTCCCGTCTTCTGACATTACATCACCCAGGGAGAAGTCTACTAAGCTTAGTACGTTAAAATTTCCTCATCCTCTGCAATTTTGCATTCTTGTTTTCTGTTCCAGCTTTATTGTACAGCTCCCCGACCTTTGTCCTCCTGCTACGATACATCGCACATCTGTCATCCACATGCATGTCCTCTGTGACCTAGTTGGGATGATCTCTGAAAAAAATTAAGCATGATGGACATAGACATGTCTTAGAGACCTTACATGATCAGCAGTACTAAATCTACTCCCCTCAGCCCAAAGGTTGTTGTATAGGTGCCGTATTAGTTTTTCTAGTGAGCAGCAATTTCACCTTTACAGGGGTTTTATTCGCCTCAGCATGGAGGTGTTGCTCGTATATTAAGGTTGACTCTTCCCAGACCTTTCTTTCTATCAGCCAGGATGGTATCAAACACTGTCCGTCTCATTAATCTCCACGTTTCCAACCATCGTTTTCTCTCTGCCGTAATGTTCCTACACTCACTCTCTTTACAGGTATCATTTTGACTGTTGCTCTCGTGAGCTGTCTGTGTGTGTGTCCTTGTTACCTTGGCTGAAACTCATGGCACTCGTTTGATTCATCGTTGGTTCCCGTAGTTTCTCTGTGCGGGCCGGCCACACGAGGACAGACTGTTACGATGCATCTTTCTCGGAAAACCAAAGTTGTGGAGTTCTCTTCATCTCTTTCTTCCTCCTCCCATAACCTTTCTTCTTTTAAGAGAGTCAGGTTTACAGACACCTGGTGAGCTCGAATTCATTTCTTCCTTCTTTTTCTCATACTCAATTTTCCTTCATGCCGAGTTGGCCCGTGCCATACCGACCGGTCACTATAAAATCAAAAAGAACGGTGTTACATCATGGCTGGATATTTCACACTGAGCCAAGCCTCTGTTGTTGAGGATGCCAGGACCGCTACGGACCCCGGAGGCCAATATCAAGCCAGCGATGATTATTTGTCTGCGTGACGTAATTAGTTCTTATTCTCTCCCCACAGTCCCCTCCAGGGCTACCACAGTCGTACCTGTCTCTTGCTCCCTTACCCATTACACGTAAGGTTGTTACTGGTGAAGTTGATTAATGTGCTGCATACATTATCTCCTAACGTAAGCCCATTAAAATTCTCACTAGGTCATCTGTGCTCTCGAAAAGTTTTAGAAGTCATGGGCAGTTTTTTCTTTACATTTCTTTTTGACGCTATCCAAGCTGGCCTTATATGCTGGATGATATACTTACAAACAGGTCTTGGAACTTAGGGTTAGATGTTCCACCTAAGTAGCGTGAAATTATATTTTAGAGTGACCGCCAGCAAGGCATAAACAATCAGCAGAGCGGCAGAGAGGAAGAGCGCCGCCTCCCGACTGCCTCTTGTTCGAATGTGTTTTACTAGATCACTGAAGGGGTAAGTCACAGCCAGCACATGCACATCAAGCGCAATACATAACACACCATGATGATGTTTCTATAATACCTGATGAAACTGTATCTTAATGGAATAGTTGAGGGTTCAAATATTGTACTAAGGTCTGTGCTTTCAGGTAAGAATGACTTATAAAAGTTTCAAAAGTCTTCATTTACCGAGGGACGTTTTCAGCATTCATTATTGTTCGTTCATAGCAAGCTTTGCCTTCAAGCACTCTATATAAACAGAGTTCAGATGAAAGCGGTTTTATGAAAGCTGGGGTACTTAGGAAATATATTTCCCACTTCATGAAGGATTCAGAGCGAGGAAGAAGCTAAAGAGCAACAACAGTTTCAAGTCCCATACCAAGGAGAAAAAAGATATCCGCTGCATTTTTCTAACTCACTTAAACACTGATGAAATATATACGTATGTACCACAGTGTCATAATGCTTTGTAGGGTCTAAGCGACAGTGCTGAAATGGCCTGTCTGGTCACATACACTGAATCGACAAAAAACGTTTCATTCGTAGGAGATCGAGTGTATGTGTGAACACCAAATTCTCTTCGATAAAACAAACCACGAGTCAGAGGTGCTGTGATCTTTCACGTGCTCGGTGGAAGGCTTTTGAGATGAATTTGGCTGAGAACGTTGAACATTGCCTCTGCCCCGGGTGTACAGGAAGAAGAAGAATGATCTCGCGACGCTATGCTTACGTAGATGTCCTGCTATCCATCAACCGTCTCGAGGTATGCAACTATAGAATCCTGTGAATGAGCTCCTCTCTCCAATGGGCACCAAATGTAAATGAGACTTACGGTTGGGTCAGGGTGGGAAAAGATGGCGCTGGAAAATTCTAATCAGTCTTCATCATTTCCTTTGATAATATTTTGATACCAATAATCCATTATGTCTGCTGACGTCAGAAACCCGTTTTTGATATCTACAAGCTAAAGCATATTAGATTATTCGACAAGTTGAAACATTATTGTATATTTGATAGAGTATTGTATCCAGTGGTAGAGGACAAGCTGGGATAGGCTATTCAATCAGCGTGAGAGGGGGGGAAAAAAATTGTCTGTAATCATAGAGATACGGACGTAGCGAGCCAGAAGCCACCTTCAGCGAGGCTGCATCATCAGTAGACTGGAAGATGCACAATCTCGTCGAGAACCAACTTGCTTCCAAGGAGTCTATCATCATTTCCCTGATCTTGTGTGGAATGCAGGCAGCCTCGGAGCTACGGGAACTCCAGTTAAGGGCTCCTGGAGTCGATAATGATGATAATGATATAGATCCAGGAAAAAAAAGATGTTTTTTGAAAAGCTCATAGCTTAGACTGGTACAAATATCCGTTCTTCGAATTAAGTTTGATGCTGTGGTATCGTATCGCATGTAATAAGCTTAGTTTTTGTATCATCTTAGATGTAATAAGAATATATATATATTTTCTTATTACATCTCTCTCTCTATGTGTGTGTATATATATATATATATATATATATATATATATATATATATATATATATATATATATATATATATATATACACACACACACACACACATAGAGAGAGAGAGAGAGAGAGAGAGAGAGAGAGAGAGAGAGAGAGAGAGAGAGAGAGAGAGAGAGAGAGAGAGAGAGAATAACCCTAGCTTCCTCAAGGGAACCAGTAAGTCATTCAACATCCTAGCACAATGCTTTCAGTTAGTTCTTGGATTTCACAAGTAGAGTAACCTTCGCTTCATAACAATGATCGCGACGTGGTGGTTCGAGGAGCTATGCATAGTTTGTTACTGATAATAATAATGTCAACTGTCGCTGTATAATGTACCAGATATAGGGATTCTTGGATGAAATTCAGCAGTACTATCTCAGAAAGTACTGTAAAGAACTCTGAAAGTTAACACCATTTCCATATCTTTATATTTTCCCTTTTTCAAGAACTTTCGGTCAATCTTTATATGCAGAAAGGTTAAACGATAAAAAGTCTTATCTCTATTTTGCACTCACGTGATAGCTCACTTGATTCTTTATCAGTTATGCTGGTTTCACATACGATATTGCGTTTAGTAATCTAAAAGTGTGATCAAGTAAACATTTCTTACAGCTACGGGCATTTTTTGTGTCTTTTATTCTTAAAAGAATTGTGGGGTGAGCTCAGGCCTTACATCGGTAAATTTCGGAAAGAACAATGATGAATTTGAAGCAACCTTTTCTACACGTAGAAATAAGCACGTGTGTAGGTGTCTGTTCCTGTCTAAGACTCGAAGACTAATAGGAAGTGATTGGAGTATATATCTTAAAACTGGAAGACTGATAGGCTTTAAGTCTTCTCTTTTCATAGTAATTTTGAATTACTAATAAACCAGGGCTAATTTTGTCCAAATATAAGGATGGTGAAAGTATCCATGAGCCTAGAACACAGACTTTCCTGCAGAATGGACCTAAGAAAAAAAGAAAAGCAAATCTTCGTAACACACCGGAGCGACCACCCACCACTGGCTACTGATTCGGCACCTCTTCCTCAACAACTTTTCCAGTACTTTTTGTGTATGTGCACAGTATGGCTCTCTGACTTTCCTTCCTTTTTTTTCTTTGTAGTTTCAGAGATTAGACTCGTGGAGCTAGATTTTGGGGAGTGGAGCTGTGGGACTCTCTCCCTTGCAATAAACAGGGGTAGGGAAGTGGAGGCGAGGAGGAGGATGCTGCTGCTGCCTGCATCTTTGCTCGTTCTAATGATATCTGTGGTAGTCCTCGAGTGTGGTTAGTGAGGTACTAACCCTATGTTCGTTGTCGGAGGTCTATAAGATATATCTTTTTATATTAGCTGAGATTAGCTGATGATACAGCGCTGGTGGCTGATTCATGTGAGAAACTGCAGAAGCTGGTGACTGAGTTTGGTAAAGTGTGTGAAAGAAGAAAGTTAAGAGTAAATGTGAATAAGAGCAAGGTTATTAGGTACAGTAGGGTTGAGGGTAAAGTCAATTGGGAAGTGAGTTTGAATGGAGGAAAACTGGAGGAAGTGAAGTGTTTTAGATATCTGGGAGTGGATCTGGCAGCGGATGGAACCATGGAAGCGGAAGTGGATCATAGGGTGGGGGAGGGGGCGAAAATTCTGGGAGCCTTGAAGAATGTGTGGAAGTCGAGAACATTATCTCGGAAAGCAAAAATGGGTATGTTTGAAGGAATAGTGGTTCCAACAATGTTGTATGGTTGCGAGGCGTGGGCTATGGATAGAGTTGTGCGCAGGAGGATGGATGTGCTGGGAATGAGATGTTTGAGGACAATATGTGGTGTGAGGTGGTTTGATCGAGTAAGTAACGTAAGGGTACGAGAGATGTGTGGAAATAAAAAGAGCGTGGTTGAGAGAGCAGAAGAGGGTGTTTTGAAATGGTTCGGGCACATGGAGAGAATGAGTGAGGAAAGATTGGCCAAGAGAATATATGTGTCGGAGGTGGAGGGAACGAGGAGAAGAGGGAGACCAAATTGGAGGTGGAAAGATGGAGTGAAAAAGATTTTGTATGATCGGGGCCTGAACATGCAGGAGGGTGAAAGGAGGGCAAGGAATAGAGTGATTTGGAGCGATGTGGTATACCGGGGTTGACGTGCTGGCAGTGGATTGAATCAAGGCATGTGAAGCGTGTGGGGTAAACCATGGAAAGCTGTGTAGGTATGTATATTTGCGTGTGTGGACGTATGTATATACATGTGTATGGGGGTGGGTTGGGCCATTTCTTTCGTCTGTTTCCTTGCGCTACCTCGCAAACGCGGGAGACAGCTAAAAAAAAAAAAAAAAAAAAAAAATTAGCTGAGACGACACAGGCAGAGGAATACCCTAATTAATGTGTCATGAATTAAACTAGATACCCATTTTATCGACCAACTCCTAGAAGATGATGCACAGCAGGGTTGACTGTGGACTGATTGCCGCAACCAGGATTCGAACCTATGGGGGCTCGATTTCGGGCGACACGTGAACGTATCACGGTCAGCATCGCGAACAACAACACCACGGACTTTTTTTTTTACCACGTTATTCAGCAATAGCTACATAGCGCATTGTTCACGTCGGCGAAATTGGAGTATCTCGTTTAGATGTCAATAGTCTGTACACTGTGTCCAGGCTTAACCTGGCGGCGTATTGCTGATAATCACGTTGTCTCACTTAAGATCAATAACGCAAACTCCCCATGATTTACCTGCTGATCATTATTGGTTGAGTATTCATTCCTGTACAAAATAGCAAAGCCTTGTGAATTTTTTTTGCATAGACTTTGATATTGTTCTGATTATGTGAATTGTCTCTTTAGATAACATGCATCATAGAGCACATTAGATAAAAACCACACTCATGAGTATGATCATATCATTATTACCGTATGAAATACAGGACCCAATTTATGGGGTTTTGCAGCTAAAGCCTGCGCTTCATTCGGGCGCAGGGAAACGATGGACTCCTTTGGAGCGAGAAGTTCACTGACGATGATACAGCCTTGCAGAATGAGACTTTTCTCCCGCATGTAGATGAAGTCCGGTAACTCTCCAACACATTTTACTGGGCTGCTGCTCCTTCAAGGCTACGCTCCAGTCAGATGCAGGAAAATGGTAGACTCCTTTGGAGCAAAAAGTTCCTTGACAAGAGTGGGTGTTTCTTTTTGTCTACTGACGAAGATTATGTTTCAGCCGCGGGGTTACCACATGCTGGCGGAGTCCAGTATATATGTGTGTATATATATATATATATATATATATATATATATATATATATATATATATATATATATATATATATATATATCCCTCTCTCTCTTCACACATTTATACAAAATGATTCATCCGCTTAACCTCAGACTCCGCCTTACCTACCTACCTGGTTGATCACTCTCTCCAAAGCAAGTATAACGAAGCTGCTAACGACACAAGATAGAGCTCTCAGAACAATCACCTCAAAGTACAAATATACAACACCTATACAGTGAAACAGAAATACTCCCTAAACATTCCCACCTCAACAAGCTTGTCACTCATTTCTGTGCAACATCCAGACTACTTCATAGCATACCAACAACCCACCAAATGAAAATCAAAAGCGTACTTCTGCCTCATACTTCAGTAGATTATACTCACAAATCCTCTCACTCTCAACACAAACAACACTGACCAAACATATACACACCAGAATAACACAAAAAGCACTAAATGATCTCCCTCCCAACTCACTATTAGATACCATCCTACCAAACGTGCACCGATCTGAAACTACACTCCCTAGTCATACACGAGTTATACCTTTCCGTCTGAACATTATCTGTTCATAGAACACTACGAACTCGCGATTCGGCATATCTCAAGATAGTACAATGAAGACATCAAAGACCTATTTCTCAATTGCCCACACCCTCTCGACATGGAGACACACGTGAAATCACATTTTATGACAATCTAGTCCCGTCCGACGAACATGGCCTATTACCTGAGCGGGAGTTCTACAGAAGATACCCAGGACTCCTAGGGCATGTGAGTATATATATATATATATATATATATATATATATATATATATATATATATATATATATATATATATATATATATATATTCCTATGAGTCCACGGGGAAAATGAAACACGAAAAGTTCCCAAGTGCACTTTCGTGTAATAATCACATCATCAGGGGAGACCCAAGAGAGAAATATAACAGTCAGTTGATATACATCGAAGAGACGAAGCTAAGACGCCATTTGGTAAACATGTGATTGTCCAAATCATACAACGAGCGTTCATAAACTTATCATTTTACGAATCTTAACAATAAAGTTATCTAATTTGTATAGACCATCACCAATATTAAGATTATAATTCTTTGTGTATTTAATAATAGAAGATTCATTGATATTTCTCTTGGTAATAGAGTTAGAGTTAATAACTGAGATGGCGTTACTCCAGTCAATACAATGACCATAGTTTTTAACATGATTAAACAAGGCATTTGATTCTTGTCCCGTTCTTATACTATATTTATGTTGCTTAAGTCTAACAGAAAGATCCTTACCAGTCTGACCAACATAAAATTTATCACAGTTTCCACAAGGCACT